>NC_137921.1:44066155-44141155 GCF_963457725.1 Sprattus sprattus | reverse complement strand
TCAAAAATACTCTCCAAAGATGGCCCTTTGTCCACGGCTAAGCTCGACCCACCTTGAGTTCAGCAGCGCGTCGCTCCGCTCTCTCCACCTCTGCCCTCAGCTGCTTCTCAATGCTGGAGGCGGAGCCACTGAGTGTCGCTATGGAGATGTCCCTCTGGTGCAGCTCACCGGTCAGCAGGGACACCTCCTTCCTCATGCCCTCCGCCTCGCCGCGGCGCGTTTGTTCAATTATACTGAGCTCCTCCCGGAGCTACAGGCAGACACACATATGGGCGTATGCATATACAGCCGCGGAAAAAATTAAGAGACCACTTTGAAAAAAGTATCAGTTTTTATTTTTTTTACTATTTATTGGTATGTGTTTGAGTAAAATTAACACTTTTGTTTCATTCTATAAACTACTGACAACATTTCTACTGAATTTCAAATAAAAATACTGTCATTTAGAGCATTTTTTGCAGGAAAATGACAATTGGTCAAAATAACAAAAAAGATGCGGTTTTTCCAGATATTCATTTCTGATCTCTTCCAAAGTTAAAGCATTACTAGTATTGTGTAGTTTAAGAATCTATATGAACTTGTTTTCTTTGCATTATTCGAGATCTGAAAACATTTCATTTATTTTGCTATTTTGACCAATTGTCATTTTTCTGCAAATAAATGCTCTTAAAGGCACCCAGTGCAACTTTCGAGGCTTAAAAATAAACATTCAATTTCTAGTCTTTTTTACACGTAGTAAGTTTCAATAACTCCATACCATTACATACCGACATTCAAGCAGCAAAGATGAGACGTCGTTGTGTGGTGAGAACTGATAGAAAATCGATAACAACAACAATCACCGCCATTTTCTTTATTTTTTGTAACCTACAATAAATAAAGCAGGATTCCAGTCAATGGAAAAATGGCTTCTCCCCACCGGCGATTGTTGTTGTTTACGATTTTCTATCAGTTCTCACCACACAACGACGTCTCATCTTTGCTCCTTGAATGTCGATATGTAATGGTATGGAGTTATTGAAACTTACTACGTGTAAAAAAGACTAGAAATTGAATGTTTATTTTTCATTGAATGTTTACATAAAGTTGCACTGGGTGCCTTTAATGACAATATTTTTATTTGAAATTTGGTAGAAATGTTGTCAGTAGTTTATAGAATAAAACTAAAATGTTAACTTTACTTTAACTCATACCAATAATAGTAAAACCAGAGAAACTGATAATTTTTAAGTGGTCTCTTAAATTTTTCCGCAGCTGTATAACCACAACCACATTGGTTCAAGCATGCAAGTGTGTACCGCCCGTACACATATGCACAAACAAGAACATATACATGAGGCCAATGAGAATGCACACAACTACAGCATGTTATAGAATAATACAGCGCTATTAACAATCATATGCTACAATAACTGGGCTACTTACAACCTAAAGCGTTCTACCATCAAGAGCAGGTCCAGGTCCTAATGACCCCTCCCGTCTCTCACCTTATTGGCCTCTGCTTGTGTGCGACGGAGTGCCTCCTCTAGTTGTTTCCACTCCTCTGCTGTTCTGCTGGACTCTCTTCTGGGCCGGCGCTCACTGTCCATGCTAAAACACAAGATATGTCTCTACTGAACACTCACTCCATAACCAACTACACTAGTTCACAATAATCTATTAACTTGTCACAGTTCATGTTAACAGGCATACTGTTAGAGAGGAATTAATCCTTACTTGTCATATGTGCAGGTATATGCTACTTTCGACAGAGGACAACTCTTTCTTAAAGCTTTCAGTGCAGCCAAATTACCACAGTAACCAAAAAGGCTATGATTCAGCGATAAACAAATAAGTGTTTCCTCAATATGACATTAAAGAATGTTGTAGTGCAACATTGAGTGGAGAAGTGATGAACCCTCTCACCTCTCTCTGAGGCGAGCCAGCTCAGCCTTCAGGTGGTTCTGGCAGGCCTGGGAGCTGTGCAACCTGGCAGTGACCCGCTCCAGCTCCTGACGCACGGACGACATGCCCGAGGACGAATTCCCCACACTCAAACAGTCCTCAAGCGACCTACACACACACACACACACACACACACACACACACACACACACACACACACACACACACACACACACACACACACACATGTAAACAAAAAGAAATAGGGACTGAAAAGACAAATCATTGTTTCCAATCTGGATAAACTGTACTAGATTGCACTTCCATAAAAGGCAAAAACAACCAACCCATTTTCGACCTAATGAGCCTGACCAACCCACACAGTTACCAGTGGCGTTCTCAGGACTACTGAAACATGAGATGGAACTAGGTTCTCTTCTTTCCCTCCAAACAGTCCTCTGGGGCCTCCACCGCCCGCCACTCACCGGATGACCTGCTCTTTGGCCTGCAGGGCCTGGCTGAGTCTGGTGACCTCAGCGCGCAGCTGCTGCTGCTGCATGCCGGAGCTGCACAGGAGCTGCTCGTGCGTTTCCAGAGTGGCCTTCAGCTCTTGCTTCTCCTCACTCAGCACCTGCAGACACACGCACACACACACCATGTCTGAATGGCAGGTTCTACTCCCTAATATAAGCAATAAAATAGCTTATTATCACTGCACAGCAATGGAGTCCAGTCATGGTGTCCAAAGAGGTTGTGTAAGTATCACCTACTCAAGACAGTTCTCATACTCTCACCCCATTTGTCTTGCCCTACCGTTTTTCTGACCTGCCGTTCCCGAAGCGAGTCTCCCAACTCGTCTCTGAGCTTGCGTAGTCTCTCCAGCTCCTGCTCCTGCATTTGCACCGTGTCCTGAGCCCGGTGCAGCTGGTTACGCACCCGCTGCAGCTCTGTTTGCTCCTGCAGCCGACCGGGGCCTGACGACTGCATGCACACACACACACACACACACACAAACACACAAATAAATACAAATATTGAGCTAAAGAAACACACCAGTATGTCCATTTTAATACTACACAATTATCCCAGGGGTCCCAGGGGAAAAAAAATGCCTTTTGGCCACACCATCACTACTTGTTGTTGTGGCATGATATCTGGCTTACAATCATTCCTGAAACCTTTACACAAGGAGAGGCATGTGCTTTCCAAGCTGAACAGTGTTCTACCTGCATATGGGTGAACTGCTCTGCCAGCTGCTTCCTCTGGGCCTCCAGGGAGGCCACCTGCTTCTGGTACTGTAGCCGCTGCTGTTCCCAGTCCAACGAGCGTTGGCGGAAATCCTGACAACACACACAGTCAAACAATTCGAGCTAGTGTCTGGAACGAGACAAGAGTGTTTTCCAAGCATGGGCTGACATATAGGACGATTCAGAGGCCGTCCAACTGAAAGCACATGGGAAAATAAGAGTACAGTAGCAAATAGCCTGCTCTCCTGAAACACCTCTCACTCACTCACTCACTCACTCACTCACTCACTCACTCACTCACTCACTCACTCACTCACTCACTCACTCACTCACTCACTCGAGCAGAATAACTGACTGTGGAGGCAGTTCTGTTACTCTAAACTCAGTCAGGTCCTGCACTGCCATCACAAGATGAAGCCTCTGAAGCCTGCCTCTCGTACTCCAGGTGTTACCTCGATCTTCCCATTCAGGCGTGACACCTCGTTTTTGTCATCGCCGCGAGTCTTGGCCCCTTCACGATTTTCCTTCTGGTGCTTCCGCTGCAGCTTCTCGTAGCTGCGCTTCAGTTTGGTCAGCTGAGGAGACAAACACACAAACCGGTTGCAGTTACAATTTTAAGTTGCAAGTACTGGTCTATGCATAAAATATTTGCTAAAATTTTTATATGAACCTCATCTGTAACACAAAGCATGTAGCCTTATTTACAGATACTAGCAAATGATGATTTTCAAACTACTTGATAAACTGCAGACCCCACCTCATCTCGCACGTGCTGTAGCTGCTCCTCATACTTAGTCACGAGTTCCTGTCTCCCAGTATGCATCTCTTCCAGCTGCTTGCTGAGCGCTCGGATCTGAAGACACACAGCCAGAGGGTCAACACAGGGCAGGACTCTGAGTATCCCATGGCAACTGACAAGCAGCGCTGCCAAACATACCAGTCTCTAAGAGCAGGAGCATGCACAGATGACACCAATGCTTCTCAAAGCTACTACATGTCAGACCCCCATGCCATGTTCTCAAAGCTACTTCTCTGTCTACATGCCTGCCACTTTGTCCATCCAACCAACATTTGACTGACATGTTTATATTAGTTTTACATTCAGTATGATATTATATTATAATGTTAAAATTATGTATTGATTCATCTTCCATAGAAAACAAAGGGCTCTTGTAACTATAATGTAGTCCCCGTCACATGATCAGGTATAGTTTGGCACTCAATTTTAACCACATGACTCGTGGAATAGAAGATGTATGACAAGGCTCTGTAGGAGGAAATCAGATCCAAAGCACTTCTCCCATGGTATGAATATACATTAAGTGTTTTATTTATTTAAGTGACAAAACATGTGAAATTACTAATGTAAAGGGTTGCACTGTTGCCACAGTATCGGTCAACACACACAAGGAAGCAGTTTATTATGGAACTATGGAAGCCATAAGATTTAGGAGGTCTACAGACACATGCACATGAGTGTCTTGCTTTGAAAGCCACGCCATCCTCCATGCCAGATCACCTGCAACAACTCCTTTTCCACTACCATTTTTAACATCCGGAAGCCAGTGCCCTCAAGGTCTAACAGGTCAATGACTGCTTCTCTCACCCTAAGCATCTGCTGAACGTAAAGGCAAAGGCATAAACCACCAAACACACGTTGCACCAACAGACAACTCACATTTATTTTTTACTTCTACAAGACAAAACAATGGACAGCGTGGATTTTTAGAGCGTCTGAGCTTGGCTTTACCTCAGTGTTCCTCTTTTCCAGAAGGTCCCGGGCAGTCTGAAGCTCTGCCTCCCCACTCTGGAGACGTCCTTCCATGGCACGCACCTCAGTCTCCCACTCGCTGCGCTTGTGGTTCAGCATGATGTCAATCTGGCGGAGGAGTTCTTCAAGCTCCGGCTCACAGGACGAGAGGATGGAACTGAAGGAGGTCAAGTGGAAGAGAGTGACAATGACATGTCTTCATGTATGTATGAATGTACTTCTTTAACTAGACTGAATTATCTCAACAAAGATATCTGTATGCAGATAAAATGCAGTTCAAAACTAGCTAAACATGACAAATTTGTGTTGCTTTGATTTGAAACAAAAAAATAACATATTGAGGTTCGGAAGTCGGAACCATCAGCTTGAACTCGTTATCACATTGTACTACACTGTAACCAATCCATAGGGGACAAGTGATAAGAGAACATTAAACATCATTTATGTGCCTTACCCGTATCCAGAGTCTGTGTTTTAGGTGTTTCTTATAATTTTTTTCGATCAGAGGTAGGACAATGTTAACAAATAAAGTAAAAGGCATGAAACGCTAGGTACAGAATGCACAGACACAGAGACAAACATTGTCTTGCATCATTTGCAAGCTTGTTTGATTCTAACATCAAAAGGTGTATATTGTACTGTTAAGTTTAAAGATTCGTGACTTTAAGTCGTATTGCTAATGTGAATGATATGGACACTCACTTCCCGCCTTGGTCCCGAAGTGTCTCCAAAAATGCATCCATGTCCATTTAATTGTCTTTGCAAGTTGCCTCAACTTGTCATCCTCATCTCTGAATACACAGTCTAAAAATAGATGAAGCAGTGATTGAGAGAACCTAACGCTTGCCACTTTTGTTACGTTATGATAATCATTAACGCACTGAGTTACCCATGCAACTAAGATGTAAGACAAGACAACTCGTTAAATCGTACATGCCTAGAAAGATACATATAAACTGTTCTAACTTTCTGATGTCTTGACCGCCTGATAACCGCCAGAAAGCTATCGAATAGGAGGATACAAGTACGTTGTATGGACAGAAGTAGCATTGTCGTACCTTACAAGACATTATCTGACAGTAGCAGCTTGCTATGCTAACTAAACCCACTAAACTAACATGTACCTTTTGCCAACAAGCATGCTATCTAGCTGAGTAGGTAACGAAGATCTAAACCAACCTCGGTGGTCTGATCCAAACAAATGAGCTAGCTAGCGTATACTCAACGATAGTTGAAAAAGTTGTTGATAGTTCCCAAGGTGAACATCAGGCAACAGTGTCTTACATAGGAGATATGAGTAGCCCACAATCCAATAGGCGTAAAAGAATTATTTTGGTATAACTTACCCTCTTTGACAGACAAGTGAACAGACAGTGATTTGTTTGTTTACACTTCATCTAGCTAGCTACGTTAACGGTACTGTCTGCACTTGGCGCACTACTTACAACCGACAATTCGTTTCGAACGCAAGGTGACATGGGTAGTTGCATGGGTAGTTGCATGCGCAGTAGTCTGCACACTTCCCGGTGCACTGCAACTGATAGGGCAGTGTTATGACATTTGTGTTCTTTAAAATACATGGAAAACAACACTTAACGCATGGTATAATTGTAAGTGGTTTGCGAGATTTCACTTATGTATTTTTCAAAATATGGAGCGAATTAGCTCGCCAGTGTAGGCACATAGCAGCAAACGTTAATAGTTATCTAGCGGCAGCTACCTGAAAGTTAACATTAGCTTGTCAAACTGTTTCGAGCAGACGTTCAATACGACGAATTATGAAATGTAATGCTTACTACAAAACGATGAGTTTCAGAGTAACAAACATAAAAATCCGGTAGTAATTCATTCATTGAGGGGATAGAACTTACTGTTATTATTGAAAATAAGGTGCAATAACCTGGTGTCTGTAGAATTTAACAACATAATGCCTAGTGTAGGTGGCACGTGGCTCGTTGGTCTAGGGGTATGATTCTCGCTTCGGGTGCGAGAGGTCCCGGGTTCAAATCCCGGACGAGCCCATTTTTTTCTTAGTTGACCATAAAAGGTAGTGTTTGCTGTCATGTACGTGGATTGTGGAGACGCGTCATGAAGGGTAAAAACAAACACTAGACGTTTAATGTGTGCAAAGAGTTTAATTGACGGTTAAGTTCTGGAGGTGTTCCATGGTGTTCAGTTGGCTCGTTGGTCTAGGGGTATGATTCTCGCTTTGGGTGCGAGAGGTCCCGGGTTCAAATCCCGGACGAGCCCTACTTTTATGGTCGTAGTGATTGAATCTAATATGGCCAAGGTTCGGGCCCAGATGTGGCTAGATACTAAGTACCGCGATCCATAAAAATAAGAAGCAGAATCACGTTTATTGGGCAAGTACGTTTGCACAAACAAGGAATTTGTTTCCCAGTAAAGTGGCTCTCGGTGTACTACACAACATGTACAACACATACAACACAATGCAACAGCACAACGGTCTAAGACATACAGAGAGGAATGGCTATATATATAAGACCTGTGAACAGTAAACACAACACAACAGCTCAACGGTCTAAGAAATATATACAGGGAGGAATGGCTATATACAGGAGGTGTGGGCTGTAAACACAACACAATGACCACATAGTGCAGCACAACAAATAGTGCATTCATTCTTTGCAGAGTAAACACACCGGGTTAACAGGTGTTACGGATGGTAACGTAAACAAATACTTGTCAGTCCATTCATGTTTCATGTTTAAATCGTTTCGACGTTTTTGTAAGGTTTATCCGGGATTCGAACTCGGGTCTCCATGACAGGTTCACGAGGACAGGTTCAGTTTAGATACATTTCAACAAAAGTTCGATTCGATTCAAACTAAAAAACACCATGGCAAGAAATCAGAGTGCCTTTGTAGACCACTGATAACTGATTTCAACAGTAACCGATTTATCCGTTTTCACCGAGGTATAGAGATAATAATGATGGTGCAAATAGCCTCATCCAAAACTGATTTGTGAATACACAAATGATGAGAAACAATATACGCATCTATATGACATTACATACAAATACAGATGTAACATCACATCATACATTTACAGAATATTTGGAGAGCAAATAAATGCTAGGTTGCAGTTCCACTTAAATCCATGTGAGGGCAGGTGCGTGCTATTTTTTTTATATATCTCGCTCTCTCTCTCTTACATATTGCCATGTTAATGGTATGGTTATAATGGTTAATGGTATAGTTATTGCAATGCTTACTAAAACTATGTACCACCATTATGAACATTTACCTGCATATATTCAATCAGAAAACCGTTTCAGATGGATTTTTTTTATTGGCTTAGTTTATTCTTGGGTGTTTATTCTCGTGGTGAGTTTGGTTTTCAGAATTAAGATCAAGCCCAGTGATACTTCAGAGTCTCCATGATAATGGCCTGTAAACTATTCCAGATGTGGCTTAATTAAGATGGGTTAACATTGGTGTAGCTGAAGCTTTGAATCTTTATGCAAAATCCTGGGAGGCCGTTTGACATTGTGTGGGATGGGTGGTTGGTGGGTTTTGGGGGCTCATTATGATCTGACAAAACCTCAAATAGAAATCCAGCTCAGTCATGACTTCCCCACCCCACTTCTCCTTCATGCTTGCCCTTGTGACTCAACATGTGGACATAAGGTTTCAATTTCACAACCACTGATTGAACGTAACCTTTAATTTAAAAAAAGCATGAAATATGAAAAGCTTTTTTAAAAGCCATATCTTCCTTCTCCCTGGCGATAGAGCAACAGTGACCTTTGGGTTGCTTTGAGGAATGTCCTCTCTCCGCCTGTCTCTCCCCGCTCTCGCTGCTGTCTCCACCTGTCCCTCCTGTCAGCTGTTAAGCAGCGCGAACAAAGAGCGCTGCGGTGAGCCGGCCAGAACCCTGCCTCCCCTCCCACTGTGCATAATGAGTGTTTAAACCATCAGGTCCCCAGGGTCGGCCCTGCACTGCATACACAGCTGCCCTGTCATGCCAGTCGAGCGAGGAGGATGAACGAAGGGGGAGGGAGGAAGAGAGAGAGAGAGAGAGAGTGTGCCTATGAAAACTGGGAGGAGGAGTGTTTGTGTCTGAGGGGGGGATGTTAGTAGGAGAGACACTGAGTGAGCAAGAGAGTAACCCCCACATGACACACACACACACACTCACACCCCACCTACCACATGACTCTATCCCATGCTGGCTAAAAAGAGCGGAACAGAAACTCAGTCAGTAGAGTAGAGATGAGCTGGAATGAACTTCACTGCAAGGTCTCTATCACCACACAGGAGTTCAACCCAAACTGATGTGGATATCTGGACTTTCTTTACTTAATCTGCCTGTAAGTACTATTTCCTGTTTTGGATTTTACTTTTCCGTTTCTGTTCTATTTTAATCAGAGTGTCCTGTTTTTCTAACCCTCTTCACAAAGAATGGGGTCATGAATTTTGTGTTATGTTTTTGTATGGGAGCACATGTCTAGATAATCTAGGTGCAGACAGTTTGAGATTTATGACACATGAGTTCAGACACATCGATCTACAGATAGGTAGGGAGTAAATACTCGTAAAATGGATGTACATGGCTTCGTTTAATCTTTTAAAGAATAGCGGCATGTGCATGTTAAACTCTGAACCAAAGACTGAAACAATGCTGTTAAAAGTAAAAGGAAATGTAATAAACGAAAGCCCTTCTTAAAAGCCTTTAGGTTGTATGTTAATCATCCACATGATTTCATTTCTCCCAGTATCTTTCCTGTGGCTAAATTTGATTAATCGAATCTAGCCTGTGAGTGGTAAGCAAACATGGTTAAGAAGGAAATAGCATTTCGTGCTCTAGCAGACAAAATAGGTCAAAGGTTAGTCTCTGAAAGGTCAGAGAGTGCCATTAATTATTTGTGCCTAACAGGTGGCCAGCATCCAGGGAGAGAATTATTTTTTGAATACTCCACACAATACATCCTCTGACCTTGGTTACCTCCACAATGGCCTGTTGTGAAGTGTTTCAGTTTTCCATTGTGCCACCAGGACATGTGTGTCCTTGAATTGAGAAATATGTGGATTTAGACCAGGCAGAGATACAAATGTATATTTGTGTTGGACAGAAAGAGAGACTGTGAGATTATTGTTTCTTTTAGATGGCATCCATAGAGGGCATTCTATGCCAGAATCTGTAAAATAAACTATTGCAGTGCCTGTAGAATGCATGGATTGGTAATGTATATCTCTACCACTTAATTAAGTTTAATGAGGGCAAATGTCTCCTTTTAGGTCAGTGTGTTAATTGTTCTTATTTTCATCCATCCATAGAAGTGGATCCTAGACGGCAGTGGGGGGAAGAGCACCAGAAAGTGAAAAGGGGTTTTGAGAAGAGAGCGTTGGAGGAGAGGAAACACCCCCAGGCCTAAATCCATCAAAATCAGCATCTCGCCTCCAGACTCTGTCCTCAATCTCTTCCTAAAGCAGGTGCTTTTAAACGGGTCATGCATAACCACTAAACCTCCCAAAACAGACTGCTGGATCAAAAAGAAGCTAAGCTACAGTTCATCCATCTGGATCCTGCACCATTGAGCCCCTTCACACTCCATGTGTCTGTAAGGGAAACTGCCCGGACAGTCAGCTTCGGACACTTTATTTCTCTTCTCTGCACCTCGCCTGTGTGCTTTCCTCCTCTTGTCCCCTACTTGACACCCCCTTGTCTGCGAGCCTCTTAAACGGCCATCACCATGGTGTTGTGTGAGGAGCGTGAGTGCAGCGTCTGCTACAGGCCGTACTCCCGCAGCGGACGCATTCCCAGGGTGCTCCACTGCCGCCACACCTTCTGCGCCCCCTGCCTGGAGGCCATGACCGTGCCCAAGAGTGGCCTGCTGACCGTGCGCTGCCCGCTCTGTCGCCAGATGACGTGCGTGGGCGGCGGGCACAAACTGCAGGAGGTTCTGTGGGTCAACAGCCGCATCTGGGACCACATATCGGATCTTGACATCGAAGAGGAGGAGGACGAGGAGGAGAGGGAAAGAAAGGAGGTGGTGGTGGAAGCAGAGGAGAATGCAGAAGATGGTGTGAGAGAGGACACAGAGGGAGAGGAGGAGAGGGCAGAGGGAGCATCAGGCTCAGCAGAATGGTGAGTTGATAGGGTGGCCCCTGACCTGATTGCTTGTATGGAAAATGAAAGGAATATGTAATGCGTGATTAAGGCTGTCCCTTCAAAGATTGTCCTCAGTTCTCTCTGTCTGAGTCTCTCTCTGTTTCCTCCACAGCCCCGTCTCAAATCACTACCGGCCCCGCATCAGACTGCCATCATTCCTGAGGAAGCTCAGCCTCGTCAAACAGTCCAAGGAGAGGATCATGCCTGGCTCCAATGTGTGAGTACTCACCTTTCCCCATCCACCATGTAAATAGACTCTTATCTCTTACACCAATGACCACTGTGTTTCACCACGTGGCAGTGTGTCAACCAGGTAGCCAAAAATGGCTCCATATTACCTAATGTTCTTACAATTAAATGTGAACTGAGGTACAGTTGCATTCCCACTGCAATTCAATAGAGACCTATCCAGAGAGATAACACCTACACTGAAGTGTAGGACACAATACTGGCACACAAATATCATTTTGTAAGAGTCTCATCAGAGCCGGCTGTCATAATTCACCTGAGAGAATTAAAGCAGTACCTGAGTGCACAGGTGGATTGAAAAACACAAAACACCCATTAGACACAAAGTACAAAACTAATCAAACAAAAACATCACTGGGGTCAAATACAGATAATCCTCCACAGTAATTAATAGCTAGCCGTGTAATCTTTTCAAAAAGCCGGGTTGAGAATGAGGGTGGACACACACACACAATGAAATAAGTTTGTTTTGTTTTGAATTGCCTGCTGTCTCCCTGAGTCCCTCCCCTAACCATTCTCTACTCTCTCTCTCGATCTCTTTCCATATAGTGAAATGAAGTCGTGGCGGAGGCTATCGACGGCAGATATGATATAAAGCTTGGGAGGAGGGGCCATGGCTAACGGCTCTTTCAGATGGTAGAGCTGCCAATCATCACGAGCTGTGTGGCGGTTTGTTTTCCCAACAGTCGTCAAAAAAAGACTGCCAGCCGCAGGATTATCCGAGGGATCGGGAGCATTGTAAACACTGGACAAACATTTGGAGTGGCTCAGACTGCCACGTGCCTGCAAGACTGTGTGTGTGTGTGTGTGTGTGTGTGTGTGTGTGTGTGTGTGTGTGTGTGTGTGTGTGTGTGTGTGTGTGTGTGTGTGAGCGTGTTTGTGGGTTTGTCTGTGAAGGGGAGATGCATCATTGAATACTGCTTGCACCCATTATCTGTGTGGGGACTCTTTCATTAGATATTCTACCCCTAATCCATGACAGCTGCTGCAGTGGGATTGAGATCAGCTGCCCCAACAGACTGAGCAAGAAAAATGAGAGAGGTAGACAGACAGAGGGAGCGAGAGAGAGAGTGATAGAGAAAAAAGAAAGGGACAAAGAGAGAGAGCGAGAGACGGTGTCCTAGACACAACCCTGGCTCTCCTTGACAGATGGCCTCTAAGGAAACGGACACCCCCTCCCCTTTAACCTCCTTTATCCTTTTGTGGCATAATCACACCCTAGGATACCGAGCCTTTAACTTATTATAAGCTTTTGTAATTATCACAATTATAAATTATTTAAAAAAAAAAAAAATCAAATCAAATCTTTTTTACACTCTGTGTGATGGTTCATATGAGTCTGTTTGTGTGTGTGTGTATGGACAGTCTCTCTATCCAGAGGATGGAGGTTTGAATGAAAGACATTTCATGTTTAGTCAGCTCACATTAATAACAGTGCAACTGGGCAAGGGTAGTGTTGTAGTGTGGCGACAGTCAGCAAGAGTCTCTCGTGAACGGGACCATCTGTAAAGGCTCCTCTACTTTCGTCTGAAGGGCAGGATGCTGGGTCTGTTCCTCTTCCACCCCTCTTAGCTCGGCCAAGCAGCACTAACGCGTGTGATTAAAAGTTTACGTCCAAATTCTCTATGATCATCTGCAGCACACACACACACACACACACACACACACACACACACACACACACACACACACACACACACACACCTGATTCAGAGGGTCACACAGAGCATAGGTGAAGCTGGCCTCCAGGGACACACTTATCTTTTCTCTTTCCCTTCTCCATGCACTTGGCACTGTGTAACAACTGACACATCGTGTCCCAGTACAGGATCCCTTATGTTATACTGAATACTAGTTAGATAAAATACCTTTATATAATTATAATAGTAATAATCTTTTTAAAATCCATGTTACAAATGGCTTCACAGAATCATAAACTGTTCGTGTTTTAAAAGAAAACAGATCAAAACAATCACCAATACAGACTAATAAAACATTTTTTAAAGGAAATAATAGACAGTTCAAAAGAAATGTAAACTCGTCCAAAATCAGGAAAGGCTCTCCCATAAAAGTGTGTTTTAAGAAGGGACTTAAAGGAAGTCACTGACCAAGCCAACCTAATTTCCTCAAACAGACCATCCCAGAGCCTCAGGGCCCTGACTGCAAATGTTCTGTCTCCTTTAGTTTTCAGGGAGGCCTCTGGAACAGACAAAAAACCTCTGTCTAAGGATCTCAAAGTAAGTACATACGGCACTGCATGTTTTCTGAGATGATCTGAATCTGGCCTCCCAGATTAAGGCCAGGTTACATTTTGGTGGAAGATGTCAGAAGTCAGAACCTTGGGAATTCTACGAACCTTTCCAGTGCTAAATGAGGTCTGGCCAACATTAGGATGCTGGCTTTCCGTCAAATGTAGCTGGTGTATAGCCAATGAATAGATTTTTGGTACAGGCAGGTAAAAAGGCTGTAATACAGGTGAGATGAAGGAGTGCAAAATTGTCTCCATGTCTTTAACAGGTAACGTAAATCTTGATGATAAAGGCACGATTGCAAGTTTTGTCCTGACAAGGATCTCAGTTTTGTCTGAGTTTAGCTGAAGATCTAATTTTTGATATCACTAAGGCAGTCATCAAGTGAACTTGGCACACTAGGATCTGATGATCTAACAGGCAGATACATCTACATATCGTCAGCTTAAAAATGAAAAGAGACACTATGGCTATGAATAATGTGCTCAAGAGGAAGCATGTAAACAAAATACATGAAAAAAAGATAAACACTGACCCCTGTGGTACACCATATTTAACAGAAACAATTTTAGAAGCACAGGGAGGCTGGACTGGGAGAGTTGCTCATGAAAAATACAGCATCATCACACGGTTGAAGCATGTGACCTTGATATGGCTTATACCGTAGGGCAGAAGGGCATGTGACCTGGATATGACATGCCGTAGGGCAGAAGTGCACGTGACCTTGGTTAGCTGTCTTCCCCTACCCTCTGGTCAGTTACCCATGATGTGCCATCCCATTAGGAAGATGGGACAGACAGACTCTGGCGCATAAGTGGAAAACTTACCAGTGCTGAGACAATGGCCAGATCACAGCAGCGGGCTCACAGCACAGCAATAACTCTCCACAATAGGCCCAGTCATCCGTGTAAGTGGATTATGAAGTCTTTTCAATAAGCATCTGGCCTTGCATGGAAAGTGGCAGTGGTGATTGGAGTCTCCTCTGCTGCCCTGTTTGCTCTGTGGCCAAGGAAATTTGTATTGTGTCTAAAGGAAGACACTGGCCCCGATCAAATGTGTTGATGTTTATATTAATGTGTTATATTTATATTATTGGCAATGGTGTATAAAAGCATGTACGCACACACTCATGGTGTACAACAATACAATAACAGGATATGTTGATAGACAGGAAAGAGTGGAAATCTAATTTCCTGTTAGCACAAAGACACCTTACACTGCTGCTTGAGAGGGTGGTAGGGGTTATGGTACTAGATCATTACAAAAAGATGATATAGTCATTCTTTGTCAGATCCTTGGCAAGAAACATTAATAACAACAGAGAAAATGATTCTTAAGGCATAAGACATATTCAGCATTAAACATCCTTTTTTTTTTTACAATAACATCATGGAGTGTATATTCTTATATTGGACAATCTTATCAGCAATAAACAAATACTACATAATACTACTTAATAGCCTTTTGCTCTTCTGAACAAGCCCTTCATGAGGTTCATGAAACCTAGAAAATATGAATCACTTCATGATTCATCCTTTATTTTCTTGGTGCCTCAAAGATGTGGGTGTGAGAAAAGAGGCTGATTTTGAAACTCGGATCGCAGTTATTGTTCTGGATGAACCAGATAAAAAAGCTGTTTCTGCCCTGTCTGGTTTTGGGACCTCTCTCGACAGGTTTGGGAGGAACATATTAGTCTCATGTCACATCCTGCCCTGCTCCCAGGATTTGTAGATAAAGTTTGGGTGTGTGTGTCTGTGTGTGTGTGTGTTTGTGTGTGTGTGTGTGTGTGTGTGTGTGTGTACGTGTGTTTGTGTGTCTGTTTGACTGTAAACATCTATGTTGTTACCTGAGAGTTTCTGCTATTGCACTTCAAGCAATCCAGTTTAGGCAGGACTAGCGGATGCTTTGATGTCAGAGCACCCTGGCGGAAAGATAAACAAACAGCAGTAATCTCCCGAGTTAGAAGCTCATATCAGCTCAATGGCATTTTCACTGGAAGTTGAATGTGGGTGTGGGAGAATGGAGGAATGGCCTGAGTGTGTGACCAGGCACTCTGTGTGTTTTCCTTTTGTAATGAATTTATGGTTATGGTTCTTAGGAAGGGAGAGGGCTGTCTGGTTTGAACTGATTCGTGAAGTGTGGTGATAATTGTTTTTTTTAAACTGAGGACAAATCCTTGATTGGTTAGTTCAGCCAAGCAAATTTTCAGTGAGTTGTAGAAAGAAAGAAGGTGTAAGATCACATGTTTAAGACAATGGAATCCCTTGTGATGTATGATCAAAAGTCTTAGATCATAGGTTCAAGACAAGGATCCTTTGTGATGTATGATTAAACGTATAAGATCATAGGTTTAAGACACAAGGATCCTTTGTAATGTGTGATTGTCAAGAGCTGGTTATGTGGGAAACTTCTGACTCTTTTTAGAGGGGGAGGTTGACTGATGATGACCCAATGAGGTGAAAGGATGAGGTTTCAACCTGACCCATTACAATCTCTGTATATATTTCCAAAATATAAACACCTCTACTGTCTGACCTCAGGCCCCAATAACATTACTTTGGGTAGGAGGAGAGGGAGACGAGGGCACTGGTTAAAAAACTCCTGAGGCCGCCCAAAGTGTGCTCTTTAGAAAAGGGGAAGATGTGCTATGACCTTTTTGTTTTTGGAATTTAGGCAAACCACATTGTGTTAAGAGGGTCACCATTTAGATTCACACTGCACAGCTTTATATGCTTAAGATAAGAGAGGCCCCATAATTGGAATAAATCATAAAATCAAAAACCTAGCAACACATTGCATAGCCCCAGATGTATGTAGATAAATGTCACTTATAAAAAGACTGTACAATTGTGACTATTGTGTGTCAATCACGTACTGAAAAAGATCCTCAATGTGTCAGGATTGGAAAATGTATCTCAGCCTGAAACAGCTCATTTTGAAAGTCAACCTTTCAAAAGGTTGAAGGTCAATCTTAAACCATCTAAATATGCAAATCAGCTGGAGCACATACCTGGAGATGTAGTGGGGCTTGGAGGAAGTATCTCAAGGAAGAAAACAGGGAGGACCTGGCACATGTAACTACATGTCTGCTGTGATAAACACCAGGTTTCCAAGTTCCAACAAGGGAGCCATTTTCACTGGAAGGCGAATGTTCAAAGTGTGTGCCAATGCACTGTGTGTGTATTTTATTTTGTAATGAATTTATGGTGAATCTTCCAGCATCTTCTAAGTAACAGGAAAGGGAAAGGACTGTCTGGTTTGAACTGAATCGTGAAGTGTGGTGGTGATTGTTTTTTGATACAAGGTCCAACATGTGACAATTTCTGTGCAACACAACATCTATTTGGAGCTCTGACTGGAGAACTAAAGCAAATAGATCCACCCCTGCTGGCAAGAGGCGTGAGACCAATTTCCTTAACAATATGGTGATAAGCATGCCAAACAGAGCGCTCGGCTGTATCAAAGGAAAACAAACTTTGGGAGATGTAGGCCTACGTGTGCCCACGATTAAGGCAGTGTGTCCAATTTTTCAAGAAAATTACCTAAATGACATAACATACATTACAGTTACATACGACAAAGCTGACACTAAACACAAAGGAAAATGGTCTCTGTAAGTCATGGAGGCACCACTGTATTTAGGCCAGGTTACATTTTGCTGGAAGATGTCAGAAGTCAGAAGCTTGGGGATTCTAGGATTCAGTGTTCTCTCCAGTGCTACATAAGATTCGGCCAAAATTAGGATGCTGGCTCTCAAAATGAAACATAGCTGATTTATAGCTGGTATCTAAGATTCAGAAGGGTTGATAAAAGATCCCTTTAGCTACCAGTCAAATCCAGTAGTCATTTTCAGTAGTCGATACAGTGCATAACCAAAATGAGCAATTGTTTGAAGTTAGAGGTAGATGGAGGGTACCTCAGGATTTCATCTTCAAATATATTAGTGTCCTCAACTAACTTCCATCAAATTTTGACACATGCATGTGTGGAATGGACACTTTTGCAACATTTGTAACTCATTGAAGCACTAGAATGAGGTGCTAATTCGAAACAATACCTGATGATGACACACTGAGCAATGCCTCAGATGCTTGCCCACTCTGTCTACAGATACCTGCAATTTTCACTGGATGTTCTTACAAATGTCTTTTAAACACAGATTTCAATGTCCGGTGACTTGGTAAAAACACCCGGGCACATTGTCACAGGTAATTTACAACAGCAATAAGGTGTTTTGGTCTAAAAGTAGTTAGTTAACTAACTCAAAGACATGTAAATACTTACAAACACCAATAACAGCACAGTTGGCACTGATAAAAGATGGCTAGCATGCTAACTGGTGTCTGCTGTGAAAGCTTTTCTTACATTTTCTCATGATGGTTGGACCTGGACCCCATAACTACATAATGCATTGCCAAAATAGGAACGTCCAGTGTAATTATCTGTCCTTCAAATGACCACATACAATCATAATGAATTTGAAGATTATACCAAAACCAGTTGCCATACTGAAATTGTCTAGTTTCAGTTTTCAGTTATTCTGCCAACTGCTAAGTTGTGCCCCAATACATGAATGTCTTAGCCACTTGGAATGGTCTAGTTGGCACGTTGGTTGCCAAGTGGTGTCATCGGTGGCTCTGAATTAAAAAAAATGCATCCCCAATACCTTTGTCTAAAGCTGATCCTTTATGCATGAACTCATTTCTGTTTGTACTTGTAGGTTCTGTTTATTCTATTTCTGACTCATCAAGCTGATGTAATAACATTCAACTACATAGAGGCCTATATCAAATGATCTGCGCATGAGATACTTTGTAAACTGCAGGGGTAAAAATGAAAAACACAAGACCACAACCACCACCTGTGTTGGTAATAATGGACATTTTATTGATTTTATTGATTCAGACAGACATGCTAGATCTCTGTACAGTGTGGATGGAGAGCCAGCTCTGAAAACTACCAAACCAGGTCTGCTTCACCGAGCTGACACCTATACACTGGGGATGGCCTCACCCTCGAAAACAGGTGTGATGAGATGCTCTCTGCCAGCGCAAGGGTGGCACTGCGCCAGCGTCGTTGCGATCTCACATTCGAGGGCATGCTACGGCTAACCACACCCCAACTTAGTTTTGGCTTAGCGGGAAAAGGAAGGAAAAAAACACGTTGAGTTTAACATTTTCACAAAGGAGGGAGGGAGGAAACCTTACTCTCATTTGACATTTCAGGAAAGGACAGGTGAGTGCTCAACTTTGGACTAAGAAGTCACACACACACACACACACACACACACACACACACACACACAAACCTGCACACACAAGCAATCACACACACAGACACAAAATATTGTACAGATATCTTCAGGTGCAAAACTGAAAGTCAACTTATTTGAACCAATAAATACCCATTTCTCCACCCACCTATTCCCCATCCCCTACAAGCAACAAGTGGCAGATATTCTAGAGACAGTAAGAGAGCAGGGGCCTTCACGCCTTATAGGGGGCCAGTAGAAATTCAACAAGGACACGAAGACAAACAAACAAGGCTGGCCCAAAAGTGCCATCATTTCATTAGCATTCTTTTGCCTAGGTTGTTTGGGTTTTTCTCTTTTCAATTATAGGCGGCAAGTAATGAATAATCTATTGGGTGCCTGTGTGCATCACTAACTATGTTCATGACATTTTTGGAACTGTTGTATGTCTTCCATGATCATGTTGGAGCCTGCCTATATGTTGTTTTAATAATGCTCGGTGCAGGCTTAATGCAAAACATCAAACTCAATTGACAAATGTCACCCTCAGGAAAGCACTGAAGTCAGGCAGTAGATAACGTCTGATGCATACCATACAGTTCTGAAACTGTGCCAGAGTGATTTTTGCCAAATATCTAAGCTGTAAGGGATTC
This sequence comes from Sprattus sprattus, assembly GCF_963457725.1. Classification (NCBI taxonomy): domain Eukaryota; kingdom Metazoa; phylum Chordata; class Actinopteri; order Clupeiformes; family Clupeidae; genus Sprattus; species Sprattus sprattus. The sequence goes on along the minus strand of NC_137921.1, from coordinate 44,121,713 downwards.
AAACTATGCACAGAAAAATAAACACAGTTCTCGTCGCTACCTACCCCATGAAAACACAAATGCCAAAAAAAAGGAAGATCAAGGGGAAGAACTATAACCCCCCTGAAGTGTGTGTACGTAGAGACCAAAGCTCAAGGCCAACTAACTGTTTAGCCCATTAAGGAGAAGACGGAACTAATAAGTTCATGGCAATATATATTAGCTATTTATTGTCGTTTTTTTTTCTCAACACAGGGTGGAGTGTCCACTGGCAACTGCAGAAATATGAAGCACGTCATCACACAAATCGATTTACAGGGACCCTTGATATGTTCCTTAAGAGACAGGTAAGAATGTCACAGCTCAAAATTCTACGGTGAATGTAAGACTACAAGAACTCTATACTTTTCACATTTATGTTGGAACATTTATATGGTTTCGTCTTTTTTTTCTCATCAGTTGTTCTCATTTACAAAAAAGTGCATTAAGAGATTCACAAGAAGTACATTGGAGATCAGGAGGGGGGTGATGCTGCTGACTGGTCTATCATGTCACCTGTGCCTCAGGCTGTCAGAGTGCTTTGACCCCTCTGCATGACAGACCTATACAGCATACAGACAAATATCACGTTGCACTATTCTCCTGCCTCCAACTGAAGTCTGACTCTTGAGAAAAGATGGACAATAAAAACCATCCATACGCTGTATTGTTTCTTTAGCCGAAAATGGAAAATGACTCTTGACAAATAAATGCACACTGCCATGGTCCTGTTGTCACTTCCACATAAATGTCTGCACATAAATCCTTTCTTAGACAACTCCAGTTCAGGATTAACTGATCATACTTACTACACACTACTGGGTTGTAAGAAGTTTTCTACTATGTTCTGTGTGGGTGAATGAGCTGCCAGCTGAGGTTTCTGGGACTAACAGCTCACTTCCTGGGGGGCTGGTAGAAAATAAAGAAACAAACACGCACAGCGACACAGATACAGCACAGCACAGCAGCAGCAGCAGCAGCAGTGAAGGGAAGGGAAGGGGAGAAAAGAAAAGAGAAGGGAAGGGAAGTGAAGAGAAGAGAAGAGAAGAGAAGAGAAGAGAAGAGAAGAGAAGAGAAGAGAAGAGAAGAGAAGAGAAAGGCAGTTCACAGACAAGAGACCAGGCAAAAGACAGGTGTGACGTGTGAAGTTCCAAACATCGGTGGAATGAATAAAGAGTAAATCTTTGTTTAGAAAAACAGAGATCCCTCCCTATCACTTGTCAGTGTGTCTATGGACAACATAGTTCTACAAGTTGTACTGTAAAGTTGCCTACATAGGTAGCGTACATTTACAGATGCACATACAGTATGTTGCTGGCAATGGAAAAAAATGGTTTCTTCTTCTTCTTGCTAAAAACTGGTTTCAAAGCAAGATGTCACAGACCAATACATCAAACATAAAACTTAACACATAAAATCAAATGGATATTTCAACATAGTGTTTAAAATCACAGGTGTAAGTAAGCCTTTGCAAAGTCGAACAGTGTACATCAGCAGACACCACCTACATTAAAAAAGAGGAATATTAAATGAAAATAACTGCTCACATGCATGCTTTAGATAATCAGTCAGTATAGTCTGCTTGGCCCTCTACTGGACTGCTTGTTTCCATACAGCTCATTCTATAGCAAGTTGAGTACTTGTTTGACTTAGTGCTTTTCCTTAAGTATACAAAAATACAAAATCAAAAGAAAAAAGGAACTACCATTCTAGTTCTTCAAAAATGTATACAGGTTTGGAGTTTCTTAACTCTTTTTTTCATTCGTTTTCACCTTCTTTTTGAATTTTTAAGACGTTTTTGGCAATTTCATTAATAAAGTACACTATTTTACAACTGAAATTGATGCAAGACTAGTTCCAACCAATGACCAATAGTCAGATGTGAAAGCCAAATATCCAATTTGAAAACTCAACTGGAGGCTAACCAATAGGAAGCAACACAACAAGCATGTGGTGTAAATGAAGCTGCCCAATAAGGAGTTTGATATTAACAGGAACAGCCGCCCTCAGTGGATGGTGGCTCCTGTGGTTTGTCCAGCTTGATGTCAATCACTGTTGGTGAGGGTTAAGGTAAGCAGCATTTACACACATAGTATATACTGTACATACATTAATACATCCATTGCATAAATACACATGCATATAGCCTACATAGAAACACACACAGGCAAACACACACACACACACACACACACACACACACACACACACACACACACACACACAGACACGCTGCTGCAGGTATATACATTAAATCTGCTGCCAAATAACAAACCACCAATCTCTGGGTCCCCCCTGAATAAACAAAATAGAGATTCATTGTTAAATAAATATCTGCTGAAATGTCAATTCCTTTATCTCTCCCCACCTCCTCTACTCCCCTCCCCCCCTGCTCTCGTTGAGACCTGCTAATGCTACAGCTGAGAGGGCGTATGTGGTATCTCACTGCACCCTGCTGGCAAGATGAGGCACAAACCATTTCTGCACTACCCCTGAATCGTCACTAGATGCCACTGTTGCTCTAGCCTCTTACAGTCACTGAAATGGCTGTGATTCAGAGACGCAGACGTAGACGCAGATGTATTTCCTATTCGTTGTACTCTATTAGGCATACATACGTAATACCAAACAAAAGGTCAAACATTACACTGATACGTCACATTAAATGGCTGACGCCTGAGAGATTTTACCCAAAGGACCGTAGATACAAAAAATTAATTAAGATGCCAGCCAGACCAATCGGCTAAGCCACTGTAGGTTTTGTGAGGCTGGTTCTAGGAGTGAGAGTGGGTGGTGGGCATACATACAATGCTGGCGCTTATCACTTCAATTTCTTGTGGATGGGCGTGAGCGGCCATCTGTCTCGAGGTAGTGAGCAGTCTCCAGCTCTCCCTCTGGTGCCTCTCCGCACATATTATTTACACACGCCACTCTGCCACTTCACTGTCCCGCAGGAGTATGGCAGGCCGCTGGCCAAGGACATGCCACCAAGCACACAGGGCCAACCGAGCAGGCTCATGCTTGTGTGTGTGTGTGTGCTGAGCTGAGTGTTCTAATGTGTAAGTGTCAGGGCATATGTTTGAGTGTGTGTTTGTCCTTTCATGTCCTCTGCTCTCTCGCATGACTGTTCCCCTTTACCAAACCAAATCAGCAGCCCCTCTGACCCGCTCCACCCGGAGCAACAAGAATGAGAGAGAGAGAGTGAGACATTGGCACCCCTCATGTTGAATCCCAGTTTCCTCCCAGTGGCCAGACAGGACAGCAGCAGTATGGGCTCTCTCCCCAGGACATCACCTATGCAGCAGCCTGCTCCGTCCCCCAGCAACCCCGCCTGTGACTTCATCTCAACCTGCCCTTTGGGACCCACTGTTTTTCTCTCCAGGAAATGGTGTGTGTGTGTGTGTTTAAACGGGGCCTATGTGTGTGTGTGTTTGTGTGTGTGTGTGTGTGTGTGTGAGAGAGAGAGAGAGAGACAGACGAAGAGGGGCTGGGTGGGGATGTTCTGTGTGTGTGAGAGAGAGGGCCAGACAGATAGAGGCAGGGTGGGGATGTTGAGGATGTGAGAGAGAGAGAGAGAGAATGAGAGAGAGAGAGAGAGAGAGAGAGACAGAGAGAGAGAGAGAGACAGAGAGAGAGAGAGAGAGAGGCAGGGTCTGGATGTTGTGGATGTGAGATAGAGAGAGAGAGAGAGAGAGAGAGAGAGAGAGAGAGAGAGAGAGACAGGCGAAGAGAGGCAAGGTGGGGATGTTGAGGATGCGTGAGAGAGAGAGAGGGAAAAAGAGAGAGAGAGAGAGAAAGAGAGAGGCAGGGTCTGGATGTTGGGGATGTGAGATAGAGAGAGAGAGAGAGAGAGAGACAGGCGAAGAGAGGCAGGGCGGGGATGTTGAGGATGTGAGAGAGAGAGGGAGACAGGCGAAGAGAGGCAGTTTGGGGATGTTGTGTGTGTGAGAAAGAGAGAGAGAGGCAGGGTGGGGATGTTGTGTGTGTGTGTGAGTGTATGAGAGAGAGAGGCAGGGTGGGGATGTGTGTGTGTGTGTGTGTGTGTGTGTGTGTGTGTGTGTGTGTGTGTGTGTGTGTGTGTGTGTGTGTGTGTGTGTGTGAGAAAGAGAGAGAGAGAGACAGGCGAAGAGAGGCAGGGTGGGGATGTTGTGTGTGTGAGAGAGAGGGGCACACTAAGAGAGGCAGGATGGGGATGTTGTGTGTGAGAGAGAGAGAGAGAGGCAGAGTGGGGATGTGTGTGTGTGTGTGTGTTTGTGTATGTGCGAGAGAGAGAGACAGGCGAAGAGAGGCAGGGTTGGGATGTTGTGTGTGTGTGTGTGTGTGAGAGAGAGAGGGGCAAACAAAGAGAGGCAGTGTGGGGATGTTGTGTGTATTACAGTAATTGTGTTAGAGGGGCTAGGGGCTCATATGGGGCCCCTTAAATCTCTTTTTGCCAAAGAGTTCCCCAGAATTAATTTAGGATCCAATTGGCTCCTTGTAGGAAAAAGAGAGAAAAAAGTCTGAATTTGAAAGGCCTGAGGGCAGGGGTAGAGACAGGTCTGTGAGTGCCTCAGAACAGGGGTCACTGGGTGACCAAACGCAGGTCACTCTGGTAGTGTCCTACCACAGAGGGTGGACCTCAGGGCATGGTTTCTGTTCACACCAGTCCCCTCTCCCTTACCTTCTCACTATATCCCTCTCCCTCTCCGTCTCTCTCTCTCTCTCACTCCCTCTTCTCTTCACCCCACTCCCCTACCCAAACTCTTATTTCTCTCTCTTTCTTTCTCGTTCTCCATCTTCCCTCCCTCCTCCTTCTCTCCCTCTGATCTCAGAGGCTCCTCTGCAGAGGGAGGTTCAGAGGTCTCAAGGGGCTCACAGGGGGCCTTGGCGTCCACATAAATCACCTGCTCTCCCAATACCTGTCCAGCCCCATGCCTCCCCGCCTCCACCGAAAAAAGGCAATTACGAAAAATGTCCCTCGTAAATATAGTCTAAATATCTCCCCTGCCCCCTCTATCTATCTCTCCCTGTTTTTTCCCCTTCACTAATGGAACCTAAATTGCCCATTGAATGGACTCTACGATTGGGCCCCTTGGTGTGGTTCTGTGTGGAGGAAGAGATCTCAAAACTAAATGTTTTCTTACAAAATTGGACCGTCATGTGCAATGCTGGCTGGTCCCAGTGTGTGGTTCACAGAAGGCTCTCGGCGTGCGTTTATGTTTTGTAATGGCCCCTCCCTGCAGGTCAGCAGAAAAACAGCGATGAGGTCGTTCCAGTTGTAAACATCCCACATTGTCAAGATGGCAAGGCTTGAGATGGGAGAGAAAATAGGATTCCCATTCCCTTCGATGAAAAGAAACACAAGGAAACGCAGAACACCTGTGATGTTTTAGTCCCCCCCCCGCCTGAAGTTATGTGATATCTCTCTCTCTCTGTCTCTTACTCACTTTCTCTCCCTCTCTCTCTCTTGGATCGATTCTCAGCCGAGCGCAATAACAGCGCTGAGGCCACCGCTCCACGAAGATAGAGGCGGGAGGCGCACTGGCGGACCGGGGGAGCCGTCATCCGCGGCATCCATCACTCTGACAGCCCGTCATAAAACAAACCTCCCCTTCCTCCATCCATCCATCCATCTATCTATCCTTCCCTCTGCACATCCCCCCAGTCCTCTTGCTCATTCCCCTCCTCTTCGACACCAGGGCCAGGGCAAGACCCCTGTTCCCTGCTCCTGCTCCGGGCGAGGCCTAATTAAAAGCTTATCCAATGCAGGGAGGTTCTTGTGGGGTGCAATAAAGTGAAGAATAGAAAGAGTCCGGCTATGAATGTGTGCGTTTGTGTGTGTGTGTGTGTGTGTGTGTGTGTGTGTGTGTGTGGGGGGGGGGGTTGGATGTAAACACATCATTGTCAAGCAGAGAAATACAGATGCAAGTGGCTTGAGGTATACGCCTTAAGATTTCAACACATATTTCCCAAACTCAATCTTTTCCTATGATGCAAGCAACATTAAGCACCTGTTATTCCCCCACTACTTTAAATGAAAAAGGTAAAGTTGCTTTCATCAAATGGCAAAACCAGAATGGAAATGAAGCGTTACTCACTAACTGGTTGTTACCATAGAGATGAGGCTTGGGTTTGGTGGTAGAGAGGAGCAGTGAGAGAGGGAGGTAGAGAAAGAGAGGGAGAGAGAGAGAGAGTGGCAGAGTCAGGGGTGAGCGGAGACGAGGTGTGGAAAATAATGCCGGTTAATAATGTGTGCTCCGCGCTCAGACTGGAGACTGCTGGACCAGGAAGGACAGATAGGGCCTGTCATTTCCCTACGCACATGATAAAAGGGACACAACTGCCTGATTGAAAAAGGGAGTGAGAGAGAAAGGAAGAGAGAGCGGGAGAGAACAGTGTTGTTCAGCTCGAACGAATAAAACGGAATGACTTTAAATTGACCTTTCGCTCAGTGTTATGCTTCAGAATGGGGAAAAATGCATCAAGGCTTTTTGCATGGTGCACACACAGACACACTAACACACACACTCCTGGTTATGTTGTCTCTATTGTGTGCACAATGCTGGTGAGGTGGCTTGATTCATGTGAGAGATGCTGGTGGCTTTTAAGGGGAATAGGAAGTGTGTCACGTTGTTTTCCTTCTGTTGACAGTATAGAGTGAGGCAGTGGCGGTCCGTGCATTTCACGACTGGGCCTTCAGCGATGTCCTACACGATGTTAAACTGAGTGAATCCACCTCCTAATACTATCATTATGACGCCATGGCTCTCGAACCATTATATTTATACAGAAAGGCAGTATAAGTGAGCATTGCATGACCTTAACATAGTCGAGTACAACAGACTTTATTAATATTTCTGGAGCATTTAAAATCAATACACCCGTATTAACAATACATTGAGAGTAGTAAACTCTCAGTTATATGATCGCTTGGATATTACTGTCACAACTTAAAAATAAAAGGCGATTTTCAGGGATTAGTCTACAAAGTTTTATTAAGTCTACCGAAAGTAGCCTATGAGAGCTTAAACAAGTTTGTCCACTAAACATCGCATTGTCCCACCTGCAAAGCAGTTTCATTAAACTTCCCATCCTCACGATACCCAGTTTTTCTTGAAAGTTCCGTCTTGAAAATGGCGTTGTAATTGTATCAAAAACTGGAATTATCAAGTTGGTGTAAACTAGTTTATTTGAGTTGGTTAATGTAATTATATTTAGTCTTACCAATTGAAACAACTAGCATAATAGGCATTGAAACCGATGTACGTCGTTTTCCGTTTTCGCATTAGCCAGCTAAACTGAGCACTGAAGCACTGCACCGGTCTGCCTCAGTATCCAATCAAAGGACGTTTACGTGTCACGTTCAACGCGAGGAAAGAAATATTCCGGGCCTTCTAGAAGGCCCAGTGTCGCCAACTCGAAATCTGATTGGTTGTCACAACTGTCTGTTTCAGTTCATTCAACTTAAATGAACTGAAACAGCCAGTTGTGAAAACCAATCAGATGTACACGGGCCTTCAATGTGAATTCTGAAGGCCTCAGGGAAGAATTCTGTTCTCGGGGAAGGTTTCTCGGAGCGTGGCAACACATGATAGCTGAAATATGATTGGATGAAAGCTCTAACATAAATTAACAACGCTGGAAGCTATGAAATGAAGATAATGGACTATGAGGAATAATTGAATACATATTTATGAAAAGAAAATATTAAAATTAAATGTATTTATTACATTTATTTTCTGATGATGTTTAGGCCAGCAGAGAAGGCCTTGAAGGCCCTGACGGACCACCACTGGAGTGAGGGTGTCAGCAGGGGCGGACTGGGGGGAAAAAGTGGCCCGGGAGTTACTGTCAGACCGGCCCACTCAATACACGGCGCACGGCCCACTAAGTACACAGCGCGCTGCCCACTCAGTACACACCGCATTGCCCACTCGATGGATCGCACGTATCGGTCAGTCGCCTACTGGGAAAAATACCCATACACTTAACATTATTTTGGTTGATTACAAAGAAATTACATCATATATGCTTGTTTTTTAATAACATTTGGATCCACCAATTTGCCTGGATGGACACATGGAATAAAATGATACTGGCTATTGTAACAGTCCAAGGTAGGTATAGTTTGCAAGATGAATAGTATCAGATCAGATCAGATGGTTATCAGATCAGATGGTTATACGTATAACTACAAAGCCTATTGGTAAGTACACTCAAAGCGTATTAGATAAATATACTTGAAAGTAGTGCTGTCAAACTATTACAATATTTAATCGCAATTTTTTGTCTATTATAAATGTCCCTTCATTTATTTTGTATCCATTTATCCATGTTTTATTCCAGAATCATCTATCTAGATAACATATTAACATTGTTTTTATCTCCCTCTGGAACGAAATACTGTTTTCTGATTGGCTAATGGGGTGTACATTAAGTTCGTGGAACCGCACACCTTGGACGTAGTCCCAGTAGAAAAGTTAAATCGCCGTTCCATATCAATGCTCTTGAATGGTTACCATTGACAACCAACGTAACGTTTTTTTTTTTTTGAAAAACAGCCGGTTCCAGGCACTACTTTCTCTAACGGGAGCACTAGGCTTCAAATCAAGAATTCAACAGGTTATTATGCATATTCAATTTCCTAAAGATAAAGGAAATTCTAAATAATAATAATAATAATAAAAACATTTTTGGATGTTGTAAACGGGAGATAAGCGGGATAACGGCCTCCGAGCTGTGCAGTTCTACGAAGTTAATGGACTTCGCGGACCAACACCACTCCGCTCCGCGTCGTGGTGTTCTTTGCCCCGCAGCGTCCATTAACTTCGTAGAACTGCACAGCTCGTCGGCCGTTATCCCTTACATAATGTAAGTGTTGTGAAACGCAAGCTTTACTTGGCCAATTCAACACCTTTAGATAACATATTAACAATCTAGATAGCATATTAACATTGTTTATAATGTAAGTGTTGGTGTAACACAGTGATTTTAGCATAACAAACTAGCTGGTTAACTTATTTGACACAAGTTACAGTATTAGTATTTACAACTACCACCATGGATAGCTTGCTCATCGATTGTAAGCAAGTGACTACGGCTAACATGTTAAAATAGATAATCTCGATGTTGACAACAGCTTGCTTATTTTACCAGATCATAACGGTCTCAATTTAAGACATACCGTTAGCTAGGCTTGCTGTAGGGAACGTTACCTCATCTGTGAATATCTAGCTAACATTTGGCAAGGTCAACGCCACATCTTACCTTATCACTGTAACCAGTCAGTGGTTTTCCAAATAAAATGTAGGCTAGAGTAATTGACATTTAATAACACCTAAAACTAAATCAGACTGACGGAAGAGATTGACAGAGGCAGCAGCAAGCTGTGCCTCATCCGTGTTAAGGGCTAGGGCTGACTGCACACGTCAATACAGTTGCGTGCCCTGGCTGGTCGTGTTGCGTGTATGTATGCAAATCCAAATGTAAGAATCCCAGAATTCTCTACCCCAATCGGCACAGCTGAGAACACTTCGGCTGTGTAAGAACCAATTTTCAGGTGTTCATTAATAACGTAGAGATATGTTCTTACGTTGAACTTCCGAAGTCCGTAAAACACATTTAAGAAGTAACGTAAAAAAAAAATAGTCACCATAGGTGTGAAGACAGATTGCAAGTAGCAGTATAAATACATCGATAACAACAACAATCGCCGCCATTTTCTTTATTTTTTGTGACCTACAATAAATAAAGCAGGATTCCAGTCAATGGAAAAATGGCCTCTCCCCACCGGCGATTGTTGTTGTTTACGATTTTCTATCAGTTCTCACCACACAACGACGTCTCATCTTTGCTCCTTGAATGTCGATATGTAATGGTATGGAGTTATTGAAACTTACTACGTGTAAAAAAGACTAGAAATTGAATGTTTATTTTTCATTGAATGTTTATATAAAGTTGCACTGGGTGCCTTTAAAACCAGCAGGTAGTTACAGTGAAAACGTGCCTGAAGGAGGAACGCATTGCTGTGTGAGGACGGCTGGACTTAACGTGCCTCTCTGCATCGCTCCTCCTGGATCTTCGTGCTCGGCCTGGCTGAATTCCAGGAACCAGGCCATCGGACTTCGTCTCGCGCCCTTTCATTTGTTGTGGATTATTGCATGTTTGGCGTGCTGCTCCGCTACGTTTCCCGTGGGGACAATCTTCATCGTCTGCATCCATCATCACTGGATACTACGTTCAGCATCCGTGGTCCATCGTCACAAATTCAGCCTGCAGTTCGAGCCTGCTGCAGCTATCTACAGGTGGAGTTGCCATGTGTATTCCAGGTCAGACTGTATGGTAACATGCTACTTTGATGAATAATAAGACACTTCAACGTTTCATTCCTAAAGGCGTTCAGAACTGTGAAAACAATTATATACATTCTATGCTGGGATGCTATGTTATAAATGCTCATATCTTAAAGAGGTGGTAACATTAATGTGCATTTATTTTCCTTTAAGAGGCCTTTGACTGTATATTGTTTAATCTAAGCATATTCTTTGTTTTAAGAGTGCTGCCTTTTCTGAATGGTCAGCTGTCATTGGAATTGTTTAAAAGCCAGTCATTCTTAATTCTAAACATCCTAATTGCAAAATGTCAGTGGAATTTGAAGCATCATCTAAGGGTGATGAATTAGTTGGGCAGAATGATAGTCCATTATATGCCTATGAGAAATGGAAGACTCATGTCCGAGATGTACGTTCAAGGTTAAAGCATAAATGCTCAGAGACTGAGCTGTTTGATATGATGGATTCTGTTGAGAATCTAGAATCTGTACTGAAAGAGATATATGATAACATGCGATCCCAAGCCCCACCAAACCAAGAAATAAGGAGGAAGGTGGACACATGTATAGCTGTGACTGCAGAGCTACTCAAACTGATGAAGGTTCGCTCAGTTGAGGATGAGCAAGACTTTGATCCAGAGGCAGAGAAGGCCAGATTACTCATGCTGCTGGACAATAAATATGCTAAGTCTATTTATGGATCTACAGTTTCCAGGGTCACTGGTGTTAGTCTTTACTCAAGCGCCCCTTCAGAGTCGGCAAGTATATCAGTTAAAAGAGCTGAAATTGCTGCACTATTGGCAGCAAAGAAAGCTGAAGCTGAAATAGAGGCACAACGGCAGCTTCTGAGGAAGCTGGAAGATCGTAGAGACATTGAGGTGATGGAAGCACAGCTAAAAGTGTACACAGAGGAGGAATTGAAAGAAAAATGTGTGCAGTGTAGTCAGGCATGCAGCGACATAATTGATCCTAGTCAACCTGTAGATAAAACGTCATGTCTAAAGGGGCAAGGCACAATAAATGTGACACCCCTTGCACAAGCCCTACAAGAGTCAATGGCCTTAACAAGACTGCCTGTTCCAGATCCCTCCGTATTCTTCGGGGACCCACTCAAGTTCATCGAATGGAGCACAACCCTCTAGGCCCTCATAGAGAGACGGTGCTTGAATTCGGCCGATAGACTTTTCTACTTGCAAAAGTATGTAGGTGGTGATGCAAAGTCTGCTTTGGAAGGCAGCTTTTACAGAAAGGATGAACAGGCCTATCGGGATGAATGGGGAAAGTTGAATGCAAGATACGGTCACTCCTTTGTGGTGCAACGTGCCTTTAGAGGAAAACTTAACAGATGGCCAAAAATTGGTGCAAGAGAGTATTTGAAGTTAAGAGAATTAAGTGACTTATTGCAGTCATGTAGCGATGCTATGCCTCATGTTAAAGGGTTAAAGGCCTTCAAGTATTGAATGACTGTGAGGAGAACCAAAAGATGCTGGCCAAACTTCCCGACTGGGTGACGAGCAGATGGAACCGTTATGTGTCTGAACAGTTAGACCAGGCCAAAGACTATCCAGGCTTTGGCAATTTTGCAACCTTTATCTCAAAGGAAGCACGTATAGCATGTAACCCAGTTTCATCCCTCTATGCACTGAAGACATCTGATGAAAGGGCAAACACATTTGCTACCAGTGTTAAGGCTTCAGATACAACCCGTGCCATGGAACCATCTAGTTATGCTGACGACTTGGAGGTGGAAGATTCCAGTGAACCCAAGACCACACAGGGGTATGATACCAGCCCAGTCAAATGCTTTTGCTGTGGAGGAAGCCACTCTATACATAAGTGTCAAAAACTTGAGGGACAACCTGTAAATGAAAGGAAAAGGTTTGAGCTAGAAAATAAATTATGTGTTATTATTATTAAAGGGTCATTTTTCCAAAGACTGCAGGAATCGAGCCACATGTGCATTATGCAAGAGACGCCACACAACTTCGATGCATGAAGATCGCCCTGTAGTAGACAAGTCACCTTCGCAACAACTCTTGCAAGTTGAAGAGAGAACATCTTCTTTATCATGCTGTGTGACCGGAGGAGAACATGGTAGCACATCCATGATCGTCCCAGTTTGGCTCTCTTCCCCTAATACAGAGGCTGAAATCTTGGTGTATGCCTTATTAGATACACAGAGCAGTCAGACGTTTGTTAACCAGGAAATGTGTGAGAAGCTGCATGCAAAAATGGAGCCTGTAAAGTTAAGGCTTTCCACCATGATGGGAAAAGATGCAGTTGTGACAAGCCAAAGAGTGAGTGGACTCAAGGTCAGAGGACTTTCCTCCAAGGACTTCATTTGCTTGCCTCCTTCTTATTCAAGGGACTTCATTCCTCTAGAACGCGCACGCATTCCCACCTGTGATACAGCAAAAAAATCTTGCAGCCGTAGCTAATGAAATGCCCAAGATGATGGATTGTGGTGTGGGACTTTTAATTGGATATGATTGCTCTAGAGCACTGGTACCTAGACGAGTTATTGCTGGTGGTGACTACGAGCCTTATGCCATCAAGACTGACCTTGGCTGGAGCGTCGTAGGGAGTGCGTTGCAGTGTGTTAACTCCAAGGATGTCACCCGACGATGCCAGCGTATATCTGCCGGGGAAAGAGAAGTATTTCCGGCCCAGGGAACAATAGAGCAGTTGGTGGGAGATCCTGAGGTCAAGGTAGTCCAGATGTTGACAACTGAAGCCACAGCACAAGTAGATTTTCAAAATCAACTATCACGGTTCTCAAAGGGGAACATGACTGTGAACAAGATTCCCTGGATACAATGGCTGGCAAAAGAGGATAAAGGGCCAGGGCCAATAAGGATGGAAGAAACAACATCTTGCCAATATCGCTGAGATGGCCTACTGCCTGACGGAATGTAGAACCAGGTGACATTGTGATTGTAAAGGATGAAGGCCCTCGCAATGAATGGAAGCTGGCAAGACTTCTGGAAGTCTGCAAGGATGATGATTAGGGGTGCAACGGATCAAAAAACTCACGGTTCGTATCGTTCCTCGGATCAGAGTCACGGATCGGATCATTTTTCGGATCAGCAAAAAAAAATAGACAAGACAAATAAACATGTTTTGTCTTTTTGTTTATGAGCGGTTGTTGAGCCGCTTTCAGTTTCACTCCTGTCAGTGAAACACCGGGGTGATGTCGCTGTAAATGCGTGGCCATGCTCGATGTGTTTCCACTGTTGTATGGCTTTCTTGTGCCACAGTGCCTACACACCGTCACTGTTTTATCCACCAACCTCTTTCCTTCTGCATTCAATTTGACAGGGAAGCCAAAATGCTCCCAAACAGGGGATTTAAATTTGGGGCGTTCAAGTTATTCTGTTCCTCCGCTCGCCATGACCACGCTGTGTTGCAGGTTTTTCTTTATGTTAGCAATCGCTATGTCAGCTACGTGTTACGTCTGTGTGGTAACCTAGGCGACAGGTTTGTGTGGCAGCGCGAGTATATGGAAACAGACGTAGCACTAGAGGCAGCAGTTATCGTTACAGTAGTCACCGAAGTCTAGCCTACTTTTATTTTCCATGCCCACTGTTCTACATGTTGTACGCTGAGGACAATAAATCGCAACGAGCCATAGGACTGTTTGCTTATTGAAAAGGGAACTGTTGCAGACTTTTACCCAGAGCGTGTTAAGTAGCTCTGTCCCTGGAACTAGCAGGAATGGTTACGGCTGTGTGTGGACTGAACATGCGCACAATTTTTTTTTTCATAAATCAATCCGCGGATCATGCGTGTGCCGAACCGAAATAGATGATCCGAACGAATCACGGATCAATGATGATCCGTTGCAGCCCTAATGATGATGGACTGGTGCGCAACACTAGAATACAGATTGGAAACCGAATGTTAGGAAAAAGGGGTGAACGCCTCTCTAAGCCCTCAATCATTGATTATTGATGAACTGCGATGTATCCCCTTTTTAATGAGAGTATGGGAAATTATCATGAATTGTGGTTTTAGTGAATAATAATTGCTCAGATTTCATGTACTGTAAGTTCTCTATCAGGAGACCTGGAAATGATTAAATGATGTGTGCAGACTCTTATCAAGGTAATTTGGTGGGAATGTAGCTGACCCTGATGTATCAGCTGTCAAGATATGGCCGAGGTTGATGGACATTTCAATTGCACATATTGATGTATCATTGTCATTTACAATTTGTGTTTTAATTTGTTGTTGTGCAAAGTTAATATGCATTTGCTGGTGGGTTCAGGAATTTGTGCATTAGTCTGGTGACCCTTTTCGACATGTGACCTCACCTATATGACTTGGAAGTGCGAGGGCAAATGCGACTTGAAAGACTGAGAGAACACGCACACACGCAACACGTTCACATTACTGTTCACACACTTTTAACAAAATGGCTACAACGTGTGTAGGCAATACTCGCCCACCGTTCTTTATCTGTTCTTTTGTCTGCATTACATCTACAATTATACACCTCTTAACCACCATTTATCCCGTTTGCAATATGTTGAAGGCATACTCCAACTGAACTATCCCACCCTGATTACACTGCTAGCATACTAGCACGGCTGTTAAAACAACAAGAACTTATTTACCTTGTCGTAGTTTGAGAAGGTCGCACAGTGGTTTATGTGGACGCCCAACCACGACAGGGATCTAAACCAGGGAGAAACCCTTTTTCCCCCAGCATCGCCACTTCTGCTCTGCTTCACCTTCTTCTCACGGACATATTTGTCCCGTATGCTCTTCCATTTGCTCACACACACTTCGACCGGCATACCCATGTTGGAGGCTATCTCATGCCACGAATTCAACGACATCTGTGTGTCCTTGTAGCCCGCTAAGGATGGATTATACAAGTGCTCGTATTGTCGCACTGCCTCGCTCAAGAGCTCTTGCTGTCTATTCATCTTGCCAAAATGTTCTTGCGGTATGAAAATCTTCCTTGGCTTCTGGCTTTTAAAAATGGCGGTATGAAAACAGGAAATGTGAGACTCCAGACAGGAAGAAGTCACCAGACCAGCAGACCAATCACAGCCTTGCAGGCTGCGAGGCTCGCGTAAAAGCTTAAGTAAAAAATGGCGCAAGTCTAGAAAAATCGGCTGACGCACGC
The DNA here is from genome assembly GCF_963457725.1 of Sprattus sprattus. Lineage (NCBI taxonomy): Eukaryota > Metazoa > Chordata > Actinopteri > Clupeiformes > Clupeidae > Sprattus > Sprattus sprattus. Next base: position 44,106,252 of record NC_137921.1, on the reverse strand, counting down.
AACATGTGAAAAGGCGCGCAAGGGGCGCGCAAGGGTCTCTTGCGCTTGCGCTTACGTCTCTGACCATAAATCGGCCTTTAGTTAAGCTAAATCTACTGCTGGTTTCCAGGCGAACACGGTAATACTTACGTAATACTTACGTATCTGCATGTTTTAAACGGAATGTATATTTGTTTGCGATGTTATATGTAAACTTGGTTTGTTGATTGTTTGTTTGTTTCTGTCTAGTTTTCACGGTGTTCCAGATAATAAAGTAAGAGAAGAGTTGGACATCAGTATGATGCGTGGAGTCATGTTTAAAACCAGCGGGTAGTTACAGTGGGAGTGACCGTTGTCATTTTGTATGCGGCAAGTTTTCACATTTTGCACTAGCGGTTTTCAAATGAAAATTTCTAGGAGAGAATGCATGGGGTTTTGGAAATCGAGAAGCTGATATCCATCACAGTTAAATAACTGCTTGAGAGACCCCACATTCCATTATGTTCATTTAAATGTACATGTATGTTGTCTCTGTATAGTCTATCGACCCAATATATCTCTAAAATGTCTGTTGCTATCCCTCTGCTACGAGCGAAAAATACCAGACTACAAGGCAAGTCACTTTGCTTAATGCGTCACCAATTTGAGCACAAGCTAACCATAGCTAACTTTACCGATCAGGGATTGGGAGGAAGTGTTCTCACAACCTTAAGGATTTGATAGCCACAATCTGGTGAATAAAATGCATCAGAAATGTTAGGTGCTAGAGCTGTAACGTTAACTTTCATAAGAAACTATCAGGTGTGAGTTAAGAGTTGTCAAAAACCATGGATGAGTCCCTCGTCTTGCCTGAGGCGAGGGACACGATGTAGTCCAATCTTTTACTGCTTAAGCATATCAGAAATAACATCTCTATTTTTACGAGACAAGACAGTTTGTTACAAAAGACTGACTGATAACTACATTTTAACTCACTCACAGTTTGCCTACGGCCTTTGTTTTGCTCACACCTTATTTTCGCTAATATTGCGAAAACCCATTTATTTTTTCATTGGGATTTTTTGTTTGGAACCAGGGAATGTTTAATTGCTAACACTCCAAGCATACACACTTCCGGGCTTGTCCCATACTCTATAAAGCTCAAAAGAATTTAGAAGGAAGCAAAAATACAGCCTTTTCTCTATTTTCACAGCTTGGAGATCAGAAGAGACGGACTCAAATTAATGTGTAGACAGCTATCAGCTGGCACCACTTAAATGGGGAGGGGTTTGAATCCTGATAACAACTCCATTTGCTACTGATGAACCGATGTGCTTTTGAGATAAAAAGCACTCAAATGGGCCTGATGGACTGTCCACACAAGACCGGGACTAAGAAAAACTCCATGCTGTCAATGCTCTCTGGCGATCAGAGAAACATATAGGACACTCACTCTCTCTCTTTCTCTCTCTCTCTCTGCAACCCAGCACCATTTTGTGCAATGGGGTCTGGTGTAGTTTTTTTCAGCATGGCACCTCCCGAGGAATCAATGAGCTGATTTTTATCTGCCAGCGCTTGCTTTGGGCTGACAGAGGAGGCGTCTGTAGTCTATTCTTCACTGTGACGATGGATGGTTGCTCCCAACCTCGAGCTAGCCACAGAGAGTCAGGGGATGGGCTGTCACACACACAGACACACACACACACAGATGAGGATAAGAGAATAACAACCGATGGAAGATGTGCAGACAGACATAGAGGGATACAAAGACAGGTAGACATACACTAATGACAAGAAACATAGATAGTTGCAGATTGCCAGTGAGGGTAGAGAGGCAGTCAGAGGAAAGATAAGAAAAAGAGATGCAGAAAAAGTAAGAGAGAGATACAGGCTGTGTGTACAATTGGGAATCCACACTTTTACTGTGAAACGTAAGCCATTATGCACATCTCCAATAACTTCCTGTAACTCTAATGTAACCTGATATCACCTGAACCACGCCCCGAACCTGATCAACAAAACCCCAAGTCTCCTCTGCAAGAAGAGGTTTCCCCCGACCTGCATCTTCGGAACCATGCACAGCAAAGACTGCAACCAACGTAAGAGCCACAAACTCCTCCTGGCCTGGCTCATCAACGGCCATCAGACATAAATGCCTTTGTTTCTGACCTAACCGGGAACGTGCAAAGTTAGATCAAAGAAACACACACACACATTCTTTTTGGTGCGCACCCGACATGTGCACACACGAGCATGCACACTTGCAAAAAAACACACACACACACACTCTCTCTCTCTCTCTCTCTCTCACACACACACACACACACACACACACACACTCCTTTAGTGCATCACTAGGTAGGTCTAGTTATATTACATATTGTGTGTTTTACTTTTGATAATTTTGTAAAATAATTACTATTAATAATATATGCTGGTCCATTTAATGCTGCATAGCAGTAAATGCTCTACAATAAACAATAAACTCTACACTCCAAAAACATTCAAGCTTTCCTAGCTATTAATATGGTATTATGTGATTGCGTGTTTGTTTTATGTTTTATTATTTCTCTGCCTGTTTTTAGTGCCTTAACTCAACCCACAGTTGTCATGACGTCGACACTATATTCAATTTCACAGGTGCATACTAATGCCATGTACTTGGCTTGTACTTTTCCATAGACCTGCTCTTTTTCTTTCATTGCTGTTTTTAATCGCTTATTTTCCCATTGAAAATGATTGGGAGGAAGAATATGTGGCATGTTTATGTATCGTTTGCCCAGCGGCAGCTGAGTTTGCAGGACCATTTGGAAATCCATCGTAGGATATGTCCATGTGTGTGTAAACGGAGATATGGAGAGAGCTAGAATGTTGCCAAGCTTTGAAATTCCAAGGACAATGAGACATAATATAATGGAGCTACAACTTGATGAACTTCTGCTACCTGAGGAGGAACTGGATGAGTAAGTTTAAATATCTTTAACTATTGCATTAAGAGATTTGTGTGTTGTATAGGCATTTTTAGTGTAACACACTTGCTAGTGGTGTTACGCCACACATTCGGTGGAAACCTTTAAACATGCACTTAAGACATACCTCTTGGCTCTTTGATCTCGCTTATCACTTACTGTAACATTTATCTGTTTACTTAGCCCCCCCAAAGCCCCCCCCCAGCTAGAAAATCTGTGTTCGTAAACCCCCCCCACGATTTTTTTCATCATTCTGTGAGGCGCATTGTGTTACCTTGTGGTATGAAATGCGCCCTACGTATAACGTTTGATTGATTTAAAAACAACAAACAAACTTTGCCTTTCTGTTTGTAACAAGTAGTGTTACATGGCCAATCATTTCTTAGTTTACTGTGTATGTTAGTGTGAGCCAGGGTATCAAGTTTATGAAAACTAAGACTTAAACTAAAACTAGCTGTGAAAACAGAATTTCTATTTCATCACTGTGAACAGTGTGACAGTGCACACCTGTTTAGAGTAGACTCTGGTCCTATTAATAGGGACACAATGAGTACAACGCTTGATATGTTCTATGCCATTACATTTGCAGTCAGCTATATTGGATTTAAGCAACTCATGGAGATGCTACTCTAGCCTACATATTGCAGTAAGCAATATCAGACCAAAGCAACTAATTTTGTAAACATGAACAAACTTCTTTTAAAAATGTTTCTGCCTTTATTGTCGTTATGATGCCACACTTATCCAAAAGGTCCTACTCAAAATGATCACGCAATATTTTTAGGCCATATAGGAAATGGACTTGCAACCACAATGAAATGCTACATCCCGACTATCACAACACAACAAAAGCACACTTTGTTTGTAAAGCAGAATTTCATCAATGACAACTCAGCTACACCAATTGAGAGCAACTAGATGAGATAATGCTAATTAAATGTCAAAAGCTTCTCACTCAATAATCCTATTAATCAAAACCAGGCACACATTTTGGTACAGTAGCCTAGGCAACAAACCTACACCAAGCCCACGTAGGCCTACTTCCTCTGTCAATTAGGGCCCCGTCAGACAGGACCTGGGGCTAGGTGTTATTAATAATCCAGCCCTGGACATTTTAAATTGGTTCAATATTGTATTATTCCAGGAAGGCAATGTGATTGCATCCTCTATACATGATAATTTGATCCGTTGCATATTTGGATTTGGACTACAGCATTTTCAATGATCAATAAAAAGGTCTTTATTCCGTCTTCTTTTGTTACATTTCACAAAATGACTGTGTAGAGGGCACATTCCAGACTGATGGGCCATTACCTTTGACATGGGGAGTGGCCCCTTACCTGTGATTACACCTGTCTTATCCATATGCATGATATAGGCCACTGACTTTCAAAAGAAACAGTGTCACTCCACACATTCAGTGCCTAAACTGCATGGAAGTGTTGCATGCTGTAATTACCTCTATGTAGCTGATAGTAGTTGTGTCTAAAATGTTCAGAGCCCAAACATCTTGGCCACAAACACTAAGTCTGTATTTTTTTTAATTGCACCCACAATTATTTAGTGTGAGTGTGAGTGTGAGTGTGAGTGTGAGTGTTAGTGTGAGTGTGAGTGTGAGTGTGAGTGTGAGTGTGAGTGTGTGTGTGTGTGTGTGTGTGTGTGTGTGTGGTAACCACTGGCAGTGATAGACGATGATCCCTGGCACATGGTGGCAGGCTAAGGTGTGTGCCACCGGCAACAGACGCCACCCTGCCATGAGCTGACTGATGATGGATGGAACCCGGCTCCTGTCACCACACTAAATCACACTTCCGCAGCCCTCTCCATCACACACACACACACACACACGCGCACACACAGACACAGACACAGACACAGACACAGACACAGACACAGACACAGACACAGACACAGACATTCAGTCCTGTCTGCCACACACATAAACACACACACACACACTGCACAAGCAGACAGACACAGACACACACACACACACACACACACACACACACATACATTCAGTCCTGTCTGCCACACCCACACACATAAACACACACACACTGCACAAACACAATCCTGTCTGCCACATATCGCTGTGCACGCAAAGGAACACACACACACGGTTCTATCTGTAACAAGCCTAAATAAGCTCAGCTACAGACCTATTCTTTTGCCTGCAGACATACAGTTTTACAAATATATGCAGTCACACACACACACATACACACACACACACACACACACACACACAGAGACACTCCCACACCCACACACACACACACTGTCATCTGAGATGACTTGCACTCTGACAAAAGCCACCACTCAGAAATACATCTGGCTGTTCTCCACTGGTTCATCTAATTGGACAAGCAGCAGAACACGGGGCTCCTACAACCCTTCACAATCCATGCACACACACGCATATACACAAACGCGCACACACACACGCACACACACACACGCACAGGCGCACACACACACACACACACACACACACACACACACACAGACACAGACCTTGGATCAGACAGAAGAGATCCAACAGAAGCTGTCTCCTTGTTTGCCCTGATTCAAGTTCACCCTTCAGTATAAGAACTCAGCTACCCTTTCAGCCTTTAATCATGCCCTCTATCAGTGTGTGTTAGAAGACACAAGCAGGTATGGTTGCTCCCCTGCCATTTCACGCATACAGCTTAGAGACAGGGGGAGGAGGGGGTTACGTGGTTGAAATGACAGGCTGGCAGTATGAGATCCGATGACTAGTTATAATGTATGCTGTAGGGGTATGAACATGTGGGTACTGACTGAATGAAGGGCTTTAGAATTCCTTGAGGTTGTGAATTAAAGCAAAGCATGTGATGTAAAGCATTTATGGATTGGATTCCTTGCCCTTGTAGTTTGTAAGGTTTGTGGCTTCTTTATTACTTCTACTAGTTCCGCCGCCCACACACACACAGGTGAGAATTACATTCAGGACACGGTTGCACACACCTGTATGCGCGCACACACACAGGGTGTTGAAAGGATACTGCCTTCTTTGCTCATGTCTTGCATGCTGTCCATCCCTGGCAAAGCAGCAGCCACACGCCGAAACAGCTGAAACGAGACATAGAAGGAAAGGCAGAGGAAAATGAAAAAAAGCAGAAAGAGAAAATTACACCCTACAGGTATATTTTCACAATTCAGACAAAAAGGACAGAGGAAAGCAGGGAGAGAGAAACAGATAAGACAAGAAATGGAAAAGGGCTGGGCTACTCCCAGAATTCCAAGCGTCTGCTCACCAGAGAGTCTCCCGGTACTCTCCACCTGTAGACCCAATAAGCTCACTGAGCCAAAACCCCCTCCCAGTATGCACTCTGCTCCTCTCCCAGCATGCACAAGCTACGGTGCCATAAGCACAGCCACACTCCATGAACCCAGTCAAAGCAGGCGGCCATTAAAGTCCACTCTCATGGCACTTAGCAGCAGGGCCCACCTCTTCGTGCCCCTCTGTCTCTCTCCATTCACAGGCCAGGGGTGAGGGTGTCACCGCTCTCAGCCAATTAGAAGCCAGACAAAGCCATGAAGTGCAAAGGAAGGGGCGGGGGCGTGGGTGAGGTCACGGGCTTGTTACCACGGCAATTGTCGTGATTAGCACTCGAAAGCATAGACATGTATAGGTAGACGCCGCCTCCACTGCTTCAGCCCGTTGCCTCTGCGAAACGCGTCGCCGCCATATTGTTACAGGAGCTCTCTGACGTCAGAGGGCTGTCAAACGTGTCAAACAACCGCAAGTTGCCAGGAGCTGCGGTTTATCTGGATACAAATCACGATAACCTTTTACATTTCGCAACCAATTTCATGGAGTATTCAAGGGTTTGTGCTCTACGTGAAGTGTGTGAAAAAGATTTGCCTCTACATTACTTTGAATCTCGCTAGTCATTCATGTGCATGGGTCTATGATAAACGCGCACCTTTCTTGCACAGCTCGTGCACTTTGAAAATACTGAGAAGCTCTATAAACTATCGAAATAGTGCTTCTTTAGTTACTACGTATTGACCATCATTAAGAGAAAGAGCATACATCAAATAGTGAAATACTGGCAGTCAGTGTGTTTTTCATAGTTTAATAGTTCCTTTTCAAGTATGTGCATTAAGAAATGAATGACTGTGCATTAAGAAATTAATGACTCAGTATAATGTGCAATGGAATAACATATATATGATATATATAATATGTGATACAATATAATATAATATATTTTAAGTATAGGTATATATTCATATTCCACAAAATCAGGCTGCACCACATTGCAAAACTGAGCACGCTGCAATTACAGACTGGCAACAGTCGAAAAAAGCTCAGCAAGACGATACTTTTTAAAGGGTTCTAGCCTAGATTAAATTATTATATTATATCATATATTGTGTGAAATTCTATATTGTGTCAATTGCACTGCATAGATCTGAAAATGTTATGAGCATGATTGTATATGTCAAATTGTACAAATGTACAAATATACAGCCGCGGAAAAAATTAAGAGACCACTTAAAAATTATCAGTTTCTCTGGTTTTACTATTTATTGGTATGTGTTAAAGTAAAATGTACATTTTAGTTTTATTCTATAACCTACTGGCAACATTCCTACCAAATTTCAAATAAAAATATTGTCATTTAGATCATTTATTTGCAGAAAAATGGCAATTGGTCAAAATAGCAAAAAAGATGCGAAAGACTGGTGGAGAGCATGCCAAGACACATGAAAGTTGTGATTTTAAATCAAGGTTATTCCACCAAATATTGATTTCTGAACTCTTCCTAAGTTAAAGCATTAGTATTGTGTAGTTTAAAAATGAATATGAGCTTGTTTTCTTTGCATTATTCGAGATCTGAAGACACTGCATCTTTTTTGCTATTTTGACCAATTGTCATTTTTCTGCAAATAAATGATCTAAATGACAATATTTTTATTTGAAATTTGGTAGGAATGTTGCCAGTAGGTTATAGAATAAAACAAAAATGTACATTTTACTTTAACACATACCAATAAATAGTAAAACCAGAGAAACTGATTATTTTGAAGTGGTCTCTTAAATTTTTCCGCGGCTGTATATATATATGTTATATAATATGAATATATACCTATACTTAAAATATATTACATTATATTATATTGTATCACATATTATATATATCATATGTTATTCCATTGCACATTATACTGAGTCATTATATTATATTGTATTATATATATGCTATCAGTGGCGGTCCGTGCATTTCACGACTGGGCCTTCAGCGATGTCCTACACGATGTTAAACTGAGTGAATCCACCTCCTAATACCATCATTATGACGCCATGGCAATTTTCAGGGATTAGTCTACAAAGTTTTATTAAGTCCACCGAAAGCTTTAACAAGTTTGTCCACTAAACATCGCATTGTCCCACCTGCAAAGCAGTTTCATTAAACTTCCCATCCTCGCGATATCCAGTTTTTCTTGAAAGTTCCGTCTTGAAAATGGCGTTGTAATTGTATCAAAAACTGGAATTATCAAGTTGGTGTAAACTAGTTTATTTGAGTTGGTTAATGTAATTATATTTAGTCTTACCAATTGAAACAACTAGCATATAACGATGTACGTCGTTTTCGCATTAGCCAGCTACACTGAGCACTGAAGCACTGCACCGGTCTGCCTCAGTATCCAATCAAAGGACGTTTACGTGTCACGTTCAACGCGAGGAAAGAAATCTTCCGGGCCTTAGTGTCGCCAACGCGAAATCTGATTGGTTGTCACAACTGTCTGTTTCAGTTCATTCAACTTAAATGAACTGAAACAGCCAGTTGTGAAAACCAATCAGATGTACACGGGCCTTCAATGTGAATTCTGAAGGCCTCAGGGAAGATTTCTGTTCTCGGGGAAGATTTCGCGGAGCGTGGCAACACATGATAGCTGAAATATGATTGGATGAAAGCTGTAACATAAATTAACAACGCTGGAAGTTATGAAATGAAGATAATGGACATTGAATACATATTTATGGAAAGAAAATATTAAAATTAAATGTATTTTATTACATTTATTTTCTGATGATGTTTAGGCCAGCAGAGAAGGCCTTGAAGGCCCTGACGGACCACCACTGTATGCTATGTTATTTATATTACAGTTCAACTATTGAGATGTGTATGTATATATTGAGATGTGTATATTTTTACTGCTATAGAAATATATAGCTTTTTTTGTAATGTTGATTTGTGAAATAACTGTGTATTGCCAATTGCACTGTTCAAGGTTTCTTAATGCACATACTTGAAAAGGAACTATTAAACTATGAAAAACACACTGACTGCCAGTTTCTCACTATTTGATGTATGCTCTTTCTCTTAATGTTGGTCAATACATAGTAACTAAAGAAGCACTATTTCGATAGTTTATAGATCTTCTCAGTATTTTCAAAGTGCACGAGCTGTGCAAGAAAGGTGCGCGTTTATCATAGACCCATGCACATGAATGACTGGCGATTTAACTAGCGAGATTCAAAGTAATGTAGAGGCAAATCTTTTTCACACACTTCACGTAGAGCATAAACCCTTGAATACTCCATGAAATTGGTTGCGAAATGTAAAAGGTTATCGTGATTTGTATCCAGATAAACCGCAGCTCCTGGCAACTTGCGGTTGTTTGACACGTTTGACAGCCCTCTGACGTCAGAGAGCTCCTGTAACAATATGGCGGCGACGCGTTTCGCCGAGAAGCAGTGGAGGCGGCGTCTACCTATACATGTCTATGCTCGAAAGCACAAGCTGCTCCGATGAGCGACCCTCTCTGGGGATGGTGACCAGGAGGGGTCATAGACGAGGCAAGAGCCTGAGATCTCTCCCATGGCCGCAAGGGCTAGCCTACACTACACCACTTTATCAAAAAAAAACATAACCCACTGTGATATTTAACAACCTAAAGAAAAACAATAAGGGAAGACCAAGGTTCAATTTTTAAAACAACATCAAAGGTTTAGTGTTTAAAAAATTCTTGCCCTTTTTCTCTGGCGCCACCAAAGAAGAATCTATTTACCCTCACTGCGAACATGCTTTTATTGCATTTTCGCTGAAAGGGATGTATGAAAATGCATTTGTCCCCCCCCCCCCCAACTTGTTTCCAAGCCATAGTGAAATGTGAAGCAGATACTGTATACAACTGGCACCATTTCCCTCTCTGAGCTCCATCAATCACAGCGTTCCAGCCAGCTCTGGATGAAGAACGCAACCATTAGGAAAGCACTGGCAGGGGAGAAAAAAAGGGCAATTTGGTTAACTAGCTCTGGGCGCTTGTTTTTGACAGTGAAAGACGTAAGGGATCCATAAAGACTCACTTTAATGTGGTTGGGACAGGGGACACAAAACACAATACATACAAATTAGTGAAAGACATATATACAACCACACACTGAGATAGAGAGAGAGAGAAAGACAGAGACAGAGAGAGAGGGAGACAGCATATCCCCTGTGCGGTTTCTATTGCACTAAGGAACATTACCTCATCCTCTTAAATTTCATAATAATTGGGAAGATTCAATAACAGACTGTTTCTAAGCCAATTTATGGCCAGGCTTAATCAAATCCCCATTAAAGTTTTGCTTCAAAGGCTCACATGTAGATTTGGAAGATACACGTTGTTGTTCCCAAGCAATCTGAGAGGTCTCTCCTGGCTAGCTCTCACCTATGGCTGATAAATTGCAAATACCATAACCTTGCTAGAGCATGGTTGAAGCAAATCACCCCATAATGTTATCATAATTAGACCATTAAGCTGAATCAATGTAAGCATATACCGGCTCACTAAATGGTTCATTCATACAATTCATCATGCTATTCCCCATCAATTTTAATTCAAACAGATCCACCATCACTAGCTACAATTTTCTCCCATTAAAACACCCTCAACGACCCAAAGAAATATATCAGGCCTAGCGGGATCAATACATGGGTTATCATGGCGCAATTATGTTTTTGAGCCAGTCGGTTAAGCAGTCTTACTGTTCCGGTGGATTATAAAATAAATTGTGTTATCGATTAAAAAAACAAACATCAGATGGTTTCTAAAGGCGGAACAAAAGACACAAAAGAACCAACATACACTGGGACCAGTCTCTGACGACCAAATAAATAATTCCTCTAGCGCGCTGATGGAGATTCAGAGCCTCATTGTTGGAGCTTGATGAATTAAAGAAACACTGAATTACTGAATTACTGCACGGCCTGTTTCTGTAAAGCTAACAGTTAGTTGTAAATAAGCAGCCGAGAACAAGCAGCCTCTCTTTTGCCTGGTAGCCATTGTACGTGGCTACAATGGCCCTCAGAGGAAACACAAACTGAAAGTACAGTGGAGTCTTTCGTGTCAGCATCACCATCTTGTTTGTGTGTGTGTGTGTGTGTGTGTGTGTGCGTGTGTGTGTGTGTGTGTGTGTGTGTGTGTGTGTGTGTGTGAAAGAGAGAGAGTGTGTGTGGCTGTATGTGACTGTGCACATGTGTCTTCACCTATTTGTGGAAGTGGATGTTTGTGAGTTTGTGTAAGCATGAATGTGTGTGTGTGTGTGTGTGTGAGACAGAGAGGGAGAGTCACTGTTTATTTGTGTGTGTTTGTGTGTGCATAGTGTTTGTGCTTCCAAACAGCAAGTGCACTCACTGCTCCATTATCTGCTGCACTGTCATTACTCTGCCGTGCTCCTGGTGTGCAGAGCACCACAAACAACAGGCCTTATGTTCAGTCACTGTAGCCGAGGAGCACCACGCGCACCCCTGCTGGTATACCATCCTTCACCCACATCAGGCCCAAATCAGCATCCATGTCTTTCTCCAGACGGCGAGAAGGTTTAAGGCTTCACTTTTAAGAGTGCTAAACCCTGAGCCTCCCGCTCGTTAAGCAGTGATAACTGAGAGGCTAAGCGCATCAAGGACGCAAGGAGCTGAGTGTCAGAGGGTCGAGGTGCTGAGGAGAGGGAGACTGGCCAGCGGGAAGCAAGCCGGACCAGCAAGCCGTGTTAATAGAGTTCACTCCACTACAATAAGTCTCTGAAATTCTTCTTCTGTAGTCAACCCAGCAAGCAAGCCTCCACAGGCCCTATACGGGCCCCCTTAGGGCTGGCACAAGGGCCCTTTGAGGGCTGCCCATGCCGGGCCCCTGAGCTTTTGCTCATTGGCAAAGTGCCGGCCCCTCATTGCTGGCCCTGCGTGGGCAGCCCTAACACAGCCCACAGGAGCCCTCATAAGGCCCACGCAGGGCCCCTGAGCTTTTGTTCATTGGCCAAGTGCTGGCCCCTCAGTGCTGGCCCTGCGTGGGCAGCCCTTACATAGCCCACAGGAGCCCTCATTAGGCCCACACAGAGCCTGCACTCATTTTTGGCTCATTTATTTATTGAATATATTTATATATAATAGTAAAACATAAAAGTGAAAGTAAAAAACTGGCAGAAACTGGCACACACACACAAACTCTGAATTTGATCTCTGCATTTTACCCATCCAGGGTAGAGACTCACACACTCTGAATTTGATTTCTGCATTTTACCCATCCAAGGTAGTGACACACACACACTCTGAATTTGATCTCTGCATTTTACCTATGCAGGGTAGAGACTCACACACTCTGAATTTGATTTCTACATTTTACCCATCCAAGGTAGTGACACACACACACTCTGAATTTGATCTTTGCATTTTACCCATCCAGGGTTGTGATACACACAGCACACAGTGAAGTGAAGCACAGCACATTTTTCCTGCCGCTTGGGGATTGAACCGATGACCTTACGCTTTCCAGCCCAACACCCTTACCAGTAGTCCACGTGAGCTTTGTCCACCAAAACTCAAAAGTTATACGTTTTCTACCTCGGAGTTTGGTTTGACAAAGCTCAATAATAATAATAATAATAATAATTCATTTTTTAATATTCTTTTCTGTATACAAACACACATACACACACACTTGTATTAATAAAGTCTTTAATTTGAATTCCTTTTGGCTATTGTACATTTCTGACTATACAGATGTTAGTTATGCTGTAACTGCATCCATTTAGATTTGCAGAACAAACACTTTCTATTTTTTACTATCATATATAAATAAATTCAATAAATAAATGAGCAAAAATTGAGTGCAGGCTCTGTGTGGGCCTAGTGAGGGCTCCTGTGGGCTATGTTAGGGCTGCCCACGCAGGGCCATCACTGTGGGGCCAGCATTTTGCCAATGAGCAAAAGCTCAGGGGTCCTGTGTAGGCAGCCCTCAAAGGGCCCTGTGTAGGCAGCCCTCAAAGAGACCTGTGTGGGCAGCCCTCAAAGGGCCTGCGTGGGTAGCCCTCAAAGGCCCTGCATGGGCAGCCCTCAAAGGGCCTGCGTGGGCAGCCCTCAAAGGGCCTGCGTGGGCAGCCCTCAAAGTGGGCAACCCTCAAAGGGCCTGCGTGGGCAGCCCTCAAAGGGCCCTGCGTGGGCAGCCCTCAAAGGGCCTGCGTGGGTAGCCCTCAAAGGGCCTGCGTTAGTAGCCCTCAAAGGGCCTGCGTGGGCAGCCCTCAAAGTGGGCAACCCTCAAAGGGCCTGCGTGGGCAACCCTCAAAGGGCCTGCGTGGGTAGCCCTCAAAGGGCCTGCGTGGGTAGCCCTCAAAGGGCCTGCGTGGGCAGCCCTCAAAGTGGGCAACCCTCAAAGGGCCTGCGTGGGCAACCCTCAAAGGGCCTGCGTGGGTAGCCCTCAAAGGGCCTGCGTGGGTAGCCCTCAAAGGGCCTGCGTGGGCAGCCCTCAAAGTGGGCAACCCTCAAAGGGCCTGTGTGGGCAACCCTCAAAGGGCCTGCGTGGGCAGCCCTCAAAGGGCCCTGCGTGGGTAGCCCTCAAAGGGCCTGCGTGGGCAGCCCTCAAAGGGCCTGCGTGGGTAGCCCTCAAAGGGCCTGCGTGGGCAGCCCTCAAAGTGGGCAACCCTCAAAGGGCCTGCGTGGGCAACCCTCAAAGGGCCTGCGTGGGCAGCCCTCAAAGGGCCTGCGTGGGCAGCCCTCAAAGGGCCCTTGTGCCAGCCCTAAGGGGGGCCATATGTGGCAGCCCGCAAAGGCCCAGCATGGGTTTTCTGGGCAGCTTAGACTTTGTTGGGCTATCCGGTGACAGCCCGCAGTGAAGCCAAAGCTGCAGGCCCCGCTTGGGCAAGCCCACACCGGGCCTGTGTAGGACTGGTGTGGGCTGGCCCTAGCCCACAGTGCCCATACCGGGCCTGTGAAGGATTGGTGTGGGCTGGCCCTAGCCCACAGTGCCCACAGCCTGCCTGCATGGGGCCGGTGGAGGCTTGCTTGCTGGGAATGATTTAGTCTATTCAAGTCATTGTAGTCTAAAGTGACCGCATTTTTGGCTATTCGATTTAGCGGACGCTTTTATCAAAAGCAACTTAAAAGCATAGCCTAGATTAATTTCCATCCATATGTGTGCACCATATGCACAGGTTCCCACTTCCTAATGGTGTTGTTGTTAGGATCTTGCTCTAACAGTTAGCCTATAGGAACAGGACTGACCTGTGAAAGGTTACATGGAGTGAAAGTCAGCTGGGAGGCTGGTGGCTGGATTGGTGGGGTGGTATTTCCTGGCATGGGGAGGACGGTTGAAGATGGCAGCGACAGAGAGGAAGGCAGCCTGCCAGATAAGGTTGATGAGTGAGCACAGGGGAGTGAAAGCATTCCCCACTGCCAGTCTTCAGGGGGAGATTCAGTGCCACTGGCCTTTCTCGTCCAGATAAAAAAATCACCCTGAGACTGTACCGGAAACCATTTATTGGTCTTAAAAAATCTCAGGGTAGCAAAAAGAGATAAAATAGATCGAAGGAAAACACTTAGATTCACAAAACTAGTAGATGCAATTCTTATTTGCTCTGTATTCAGTGTGATATTTCCCGGGGAATGTTGTGACAAAGAGCTTAACAGATTCGCTCATTCGTTCAGCAAATCCTTCCTTCGCAGTCAGTCATTTATGCAAGCAGACGTGTGGTATGCAAAGCCCTTACAATAGAACAGGATGCCTCTGTGGCTACTGGGCCCATCTCCCCCATCATAGACCAGCTCATTTTGATGGCTCTCTAATGGCCATTCAATACAGCAAGCGCCCTGGAAGGAGATGCATGCCGTTTCACAAGGCAACCAGGTTCTGAGGAAGTAGCAGAGACAGAGGGAGGAGCGGGGTCATCGAGTACAGAGGGTTCTTTTATTGGCATTTACTTGCTCGCCATGACGACGGCAGTGGAAAGTGCAATGTGCACGTGCCTCTTCTTCCGTTTCTGCTCTCAGATGGCTTGCTTGCGCGGGATGCCATGGAGGAAGAGGACGGCAGATTTGGACGCACTCTGTGCTTTGGACGTCAGTTCTACACCTCTACGCTCCCCTCCGTGAGAGAGAGAGATAGAGAGAGAGAGAGCACTTAGTCATGGTGACTCACACTCCAGCTGTGCTGAGTGCTGCTGCTGGTGCTCCTGCCCACGCACTCCTCTCTCCAGTCTCTCTCTCAGTCTTATACTCTCTCTTGGCTCTCCCTTTTCCCTATATTTCCTAATCCCCGTCTCTCTCTCTCTCTGTCTGTCTGTCTGCTTTCACCTACTCTCTCTCTCTCTCTCTTCTGTCCTCCTCCATTGTCATTCCTCTTTCAGTGTCCAACCGTCTCTGTTCCCTTTCCTCTCTAAATCTCTCCCCTTTTCTTCCTCTGTTCTCTCTCATTCTCTCGGTCTCTCTCCAACTTCTAGTGTGACGCAGCAGCTGAGAGGGGCGGGGCCCGGGGCCCGAGAGGACCGATGGAGGGTGGTGTTGTTTGCGGCTCCTCACCTGTTTGACATTGTAGCCCGTCTTGGCGCTGGTCTCAATGAACATCACGCTCAGCTCCTTGGCACGCTGCTCCCCCTCCTCGATCGTGATTTGCCTGTGAACAAGGGAGAGGGGATGCCGTTATGGAGTAATAATGAACCGTCAGGATCCAGATGTAAAATGATGCAACTCCAAGAAGGGACTACCGTATATGCGTATGTCCTTTACACAACATACATGTAAATGTCATGTGAATAAATCATTCAGATATCAGATGCCAACATGTAGGACTTATACATATGGCCCTTTAGGATCACCATTTATTTGATGCGTACCTAATGCATGAGCATCTATGCTGGTGATATCTGATTTAAATCGGATGAAAACAAATGTAGATGACTGTTATTTAGCACACAAAGAGCATCTCTTAAATGATTAAGGTGGATAACTGCAGAATACCAAGGATGAAATCTCTACCACCACCTATGAATTCACTTTGCAGTTACTTTGCTGCTTGCAGTCACAACAGAAACTACAGAAACGAATGTCACTCTCTTCATTTCACACCAACCAAAGGATGAACAGCCATGATAATCAGGCCGTTTATCTCCATTTGACGTGACAGAGGTCTCAACACGAGTTCCTCTCCGCTGCAGTCGGTAAGTTAGACACTTAGAGTGAGGTACTGTCTGGCTTCATGGTTCTGAGATACTCAAACAGCATCAGCACAAAGACACATACACACACACACACACACACACACACACACACACACACACACACACACACACACACACTCACACTCACACATGCATGCACACACACACACACACACACACACACACACACACACATATCCGCTCACACACACACACACACACACTGCCCTGCTCCAGTAATTAATTGATGGAGAAAACTGATTAACGGCTTTATAGGCTGGCACATTAATTAATCCACGTGTATATGACACACTTGTGTATTAATCCATGTGTGGGGGTACAGAGAGAGGGGAAAAGAGACAGAGACAGAGAGGAAGAGAACACAAGCGAGAATGAAAGCAGTGTGTGAGAGGAAGACACACACTGAGAAGGAGAATGGAGTGAGAGAAAGCAAGCAAGTGGATGAGACACGCAGAGAGCGATAAAGACGATCAGAAAAGAGATGAGCTCCTCATAAGAAAGAGAAGGAGGGAGACATGCAGAGAACGAGTCAGAGAAAGAAACAAGATAAACAGCTGCAGATGAAAGAGGAGAGTGGCGTCGCCCTGCTCACAGTCCTCTCCTCTTCTCTTCTTCTCTCGGTTAGCACACCGGTCTGTAAGTGTGTGTGTGTATGCAAGGGATAATGGGAAAGAAAGTGAAAAAAGCTCTGTGTGTGTGGGGGTGGGTGAAAGAAAGAGAGTGTGTGTGTGTGTGTGTGTGTGTAAGTGTGTATATTAATGTCTACATAGGCATGTATATAATTGTAAGAGTGTGTGCGCACACATTGGGATGGCTGGGCTGGGCTCGCCACAAGGACACACACACACACACACACTCATGACGTAACCAGTCTGAGTCCTTTGTTCTCTTTGCAGAAATAGAGGGAGTGAAAAACTGGGAGAGAGAGAGAGAGAGAGAGAGAGAGAGAGAGAGAGAGAGAGAGGGTGAGAGAGGGAGAAGGTAGAAAAAGAGAGAGAGGGGCTGAGAGATAGAGAGAGGGGCTGAGAGAGAGAGGGAGAAGGAGCAACATTAAAGTGCTGCCTTCATTTCTCAGACACAGTCTCTTCCCCACCACACACCCTCCCTCCACATTCATGTCCACCACTTTAAGTGATGGAGTCTTGCCAGCAAAGCATGGGGCCTGAGCAACAGCCTGGTTTAAGTGAGACCTGATCCGCTTGACCTCCTTCTCATCTCGCCAATCTCTGCCAGCGAGCCGCTCTCACAAGTAAACAAACATCAGTGTCCAGACAAGTGATTGGGCATGGTGATTTCCCCCCAACACATGCGCCCACATCAGAAAGAGATAGCCCTGGGTTTGCAAACTCAAGTCGTCCTCTCCATATTGGCACCACAGACCTGACACGCATCGGGTGATGAGCCGTGATGGCTGAAGATGGCTATAGTTTTGTTTTCATCAGTCTGTCTGGGCACAAAACCATCGCTTTGAGCAGCACACACAAAAAAAGCAGCGGTGATGTCTGCAGCAGCGTTGGTGTTATCTGCGTGGGTGTAAGTGTTGGGCATGCGGTGCAAATCTCTCCATCTCTCAGAGCGTCTCTCTCTCACTTCATACAGCCCATCTCATCATCCCTCTGTCAGTGCAGTGATGGACTCTAATCTTACGCTCGAACGGTGGCTGTCCTGGAAGCCTAAAAGAGAGTCTAGTGACCGCCGACAGTGATACCCTGGCAGTGATGTAGTTATACATCACACAACACACACACACACACACACACACACACACACACACACACACACACACACACACACACACACACACACACACACACACACACACACACACACACACACACACACACACACACACCACACATACATTCACAGACACCTGTTTACCCCCAGCTGTTCTACTCCATTCTTTGTCTCCCCAATGCTACAAGGAAAGCAGCTGGAGCTGTTCAACACTATAAACTATGAAAGCAACATCATTTAAACAGCTATGAGACTAAAATATCTTTTTAAATGTGCAGATCAGACAAAAACTACCCCCAACCGATAAGGGGGTCTCATTCTTGCATTTTTTTTTCAACCCACCATCAAAGTCTCTCAACCCCACTCCCCTCCAAAAACAGCTCTCCAGCTGAGGTGAATCTCCCCCCCCTCGCACACACACACACACACACACACACACACACACACACACACACACACACACACACACACACACACACACACACACACACACACTTGCCCAGTAGGTTCACACCAAACTCTGCCAAGCTCTGCATCTTTTGTTCACTGTAAAAAAAGAGCACCCCCACCACCACCACCACCATCACCTACACCCTCCTCAGGGAAGGGACGAGGTGACAGCTGAGATGAAATATAGAGCAGGCATACGAAGCACACAAAAGTATGAAAATATGGTGCCTTTTATTTGCAGGACGTGAGGGTATCCCGTGGGTTTGGCAGCAAAAAAAAATCAGCCAAACTTTTTGGAAAACCTGTCATGACGCCTCGAGAGATTCTTACACTGCTGTGTTTTTTTTCTCCTTCATCTGCACTTTTAATACTTTTGGGTCTGACACCATTGCTTTTGATTTGCTGATGTGACCTTGAGGGAAAAACAGCAACGTGAAAGACTTGAGAAGAGAAATGGGATTGAAAGTGTTATCTGTCGGCTGCCGGGGCAGACAGATGAAAAGAAGAAAGCATGGCGTACTTCAACAGTTCATCCTCAAGCAACCACAGAAACCATTACTTTGGTAGTGGTTGCCATGATGTAATCAATGTGGCTGAGGCGCACGCAGACTACTTGGGGTCGTGAATTAACCTGAACAAAAATGAAAGATACATGAAATCTTGTCAACGTATATCGTCAGCTGTATCTGTTGTTGTCTTTGGTAGTGTGTGCGTGTGTTCTAACCCATCATGAGTATGTAGGGGGGGGGTCTGTGGTCTGGGACACCAGAAACTGCTCACTGCTCTCTCTCTTTGCCTCTCTACCCCTCACCCCTACTCTGATAGCCAGTCACCGTGCCATGCTGCCAGCAGTGGAGGTCACGGATGACAACTCAAAGCACAGGTGTGGACTGCAGTCAGCTCAGACTCCAGTGAGGCCTGTGTAAGAGGCCTTTTCGGAAGGGCTCTGCACACGCCGCTTGGCCTGAGCCTGGCATCATCCACTCCAGCTGAGGGTAAGATCGATTGCAGCCTCCTCCTCCTCGGACTCACTCATGGGTGAGAAGAGAGGGAGGGAGGGAGGGAGGGAGGGATGGAGCCCTTTGGTAGGGTTTTGTTTCAGGGAAGTAGTTCCAGGAGACATTGAATGGAGACATTTGTCCTCGTAACAGTGTGAACTTCTCTTCCATTTCAACAGCGGTATAATTCAATGTGAAGCAGAACGGCCTATCTGACATAATAAAGATGTCCTTACATGAAACGACCAAAATGCTAATTCTCTCTCTCTTTCTCTCTCTCTCTCTGCTAGGAATATAATTGACTTTTTGGATAAAAACAAGGCTTTCATTCTCTCCCATTAGGATTTGAATTAGAGCTGTTTGTTTGTGGACAGGTCCAAACGGCTACTTTTTGCTGTGGGCGTCCGCCACACTCTGCCAGCGACATATCTGAGGTGACACCATCACAGATATCTGGAGTGGACTGTGACCATCTGCTCTCCTCGGCAGAAACTAACTTTCTCTGGAGGAAAGCTATAGACCGACAGGCCAAGAAATAAAAAAAAAAATCCTCATGACAACAGCACACCACAAACAAGTCAAGAAAGAAAGCCAGAGAGAGCGAGAGAGAGAGTGAAAAAAACTGAGAAAGAGAAAAGAAAAACAAATCACTTTCTCTACCACATGAAAACAAGACTTGTGTAAACAAAATCCTGATAGCATTTAAAAAAAAAAAAAAAAAAAACAACAGAAAAAGGGAAAAAGGAATCTTCACCCTGGCTGAATTAAAATGCAGCCCCATCTGCAGTTACAATTTAGACGATTGATACATTATTTTGCAGGAAGTGCCTTTCAGACGACTACAAACGCTGCTGTGTCTCAGAGCATAACAAATAAGCTAATGAGCATAACAAAGAATGTTTATTAGTGACACAAAATTACACAGAGGAACACTGAAGCCAGAAAAGAAGAGTGCAATTTCCCCAACATCTCTCTCTCTAACTATATTTCTCTCTCTCTCTCACTCTCTCCTCCTTTCATGTTTCTGCTCATCCTCCGTAGTGAGGCTCATGACAGGTCGGCCATCCCAGCCGTCACGCACCCTTCACCATGACGAGGGGGCCCTGCTCTGAGCTCTTAAGCGGTATCTCCTCTGCACAGGCAGCTCTGCGGACGGCCCAAAGCCTGGGGCTTTATTAGAATCTCTGTCCTGCCCTGCCTCTCTCCGTCTCCTCGTCTCCTGAGTCCACTAACCGAATTGGGCCCAGGCTTTGCCCAGAGAAAGAGGTAGAAGAGGAAGAAGAAAAAGAACAACAACAACTTATAAAAATGCCTGACCCAGCACTTCTGCCCAAGTCCCTCACATCAATCAGGCGCAGAGGCTGGGACAAGGCCAGGCTGGGGGGGGGGGATGTCAGAAGAGAGGAGAGAAGGGAAGAGAGAGAGAGAAAGAGGGAGGAGAGAGAACAAATAAGTGCGAGTGTTTGCGTCATTCCAAGGCGCCTTGGTAAACCAAAAACATCTTAACTGTGAATGCAATCCTTTTTCTTTATGAAAAGGGCAGGGAGGTCAAGGATAGACAGAGTGGCATTGATGGCAGTAATAAAGAAAGACAGAATGAGAGAGAGACCAACTAAAAGAAAGACGAGAAAGACACCCGGTGAAGGAAAATAAAGAAGTGTGGGGATTGGGAGTGCACATCAAGCACACCACCCAGGATGAAATAGTAGCACGCTGTCATACTGGGTCATGTGAGGAGAGACTGGGGGTGCGAGCGTGGATCTGTGGGCTGGTGGAGCTGCGATATGTAACACACTTTACAGTCCTGAGTCTCTCCTCTTTAATCCTGGCTGACATGATTCTGTTCCCTGCTGCTGGATTAACACACCAAATTTAATTTGTACCAGATTAGATGTATTGCGTTTGTTCATTTGTACATGCTTTCTGTCCCTCCTGCTCCACATGCCCACACACCACACACACAAATTACACCAAAATCTATTACAGGCTCAATCAATGAAAGTTCCAGGCAGGCTTAAACAGTAAGAATTAATCCCTCTTTTTCTCTCCCACACCTCCCCCTATTTTCTCTCTCTCCCTCTCACACAGCCCCCCCCCCCCCTCATCTTCCTCTCATTCCTCTCTCTCTCTCTTTCTCTCACAGCTTCCCTCACACTCCAGTTCTCTTCTACAGCTTCCCTCTCACCTCCTCTCTCTCCATCCCTCCCTCTCTCTCTCCCTTCCCCTCTCTCTCTCTCTCTCTTATTCCCACCTCTCCTCCACTGATGTTTGTGGAGAGCTAACCACGTTCATTATCACCCCCGTTATTCCCCTCCGTGAGCCTACCCTGCGATGTCACATTTCATTACAGTAGTGCAGACGACGCCCGAGCGCCGTAGCAACCATATTCAAATGGATTCCTCACCACGCACTGCTGAGCCCTCTAGACTCGCTATCGATCTTGAATATGATTAATTACCTACGCATTGATGGCCCTTCGCCAAAACACTGTCCCAACTTTCACATGAAGTGTCAAGCATAGACCTGGCGGAGAGAGAGAGGCGCCTTTGGAATGCTAATGGATTCTCAAGTGTCACTTTTTGGGAGGGTGGAGGCGTGAGTTTGGCTAGTTTCACGTGTTGACAAGAATTTTTGAAGAAACAACGCGAAACGATACCAGTCCTTTTTCCTTAAAAAAAAGTACGGGCAAAGTGCTGGTGATATTGTACTCACTAATGTATCACAAGGAACTTTAATAAGAAATGACTGCTTTCAATGTGATAGCAATTTTCGATAAGTCAATAGTTATGGGATAGGTTGTGAGGAAGCGATGAGAGAGGCGAGCTGTGTGATGGTCAGCACGATGCTTAATGGCTGCAGCGAACGACCTCTGACCCTGGTGAGCAACAGAGGCAGCAGAGCGGAGCAGATCACTGGACCTCGCTGACCATCCACTGCAGCAGTCAGGCATCAAGGGGAGGAGACAGGGCGAGCTGATGAAGCAGAGGATTCACGGGATGGGTGACTGCCAAAGAGTACGGTTAGGAAGCTGTGAGGGTTATTCATATTGATAATGAGGGAAATATTCAATCCTTCCGTACCTTTTCCTGTTCATATTTTTCTTTTTCTCTTTGTTTCTCTCTCACTCTCTCTTTCACACACACACATCTCTCTTTCTTCGTAAAGCACACACTCTCATCGGCACATATTCATACCAAACATTATATCAGCACTAAAAACTGCACATTACGGGGACTAATTGGCTCACGGGCATCGGACATCAGCACTTTTCTACACAGCTGGTGCTGCTCCTACTGAGGCAGTGAGGGGGAAAAACCAGCCACAGACTCCATCGCAGAAGTTAAACAGTCAGAGCAAAGCAGTCTAGCCTATACTTTATCATTGGGAGGCAACAGCCAAACAATACCCTTATGCTGCACATCCACACAGTACTCTCTTTGCCCATCATGAGCAGGATATACATAAAGAGATGTGTCCGGCTCCTGTAGACAGAGCATTTGTCATCTTACTCTCTGAACGTGTCTCATTGGCCAACGAAGCTTTGGCAGTCAGTGCTAGGGCATAAAATGTGCTTCACTACTGCTGCCTTTACCAGTGAACCAGGTAGAAGAAAAGGTAATGAATGCTACGAAATGCTACTAGCTGCAGTGATGAGCTTGCAGGCTAACAAGCTTGTTCTGCTTTCCACATCATCGCAAGGATGACCCATCAAACCCATGCTGGCCTCCAATTAGCTCCATGCATGCACGTCACATGGCCAGTGGAGAAGGTGACGACCGAGGACAGTTATCTCCGAGGTGACGGAGGCCGGCCTGGTTTTACCAATTACAGCTGACGTGCCACATTCACCCTCTGAGTCGGTGAAGGTGAGGGCATCATGCATCCGACCATGCAGCAGACACCCACGCCCGGATGA
Organism: Sprattus sprattus; assembly: GCF_963457725.1. Classification (NCBI taxonomy): domain Eukaryota; kingdom Metazoa; phylum Chordata; class Actinopteri; order Clupeiformes; family Clupeidae; genus Sprattus; species Sprattus sprattus. The sequence goes on along the minus strand of NC_137921.1, from coordinate 44,082,753 downwards.
TCACTGACCACTCTGATCGCTGAAATACGTCCCCTTACCCACCTCCCCCTATCACAGAGAGCCACTTAAGCCTCCGCGCTGCAGACGGACCGTGTGCATCCGTCAGGGTTGGCAGCAGAGGTCTTCAAGCAATCAGCAGTGGCTTAAGCTTCATTTGAACTGCGTGGCAGCGCACCTAGCGAGGAGAGGTACTAAAAGGGTTTTGGCCGTGTACGATTTTTTTTGGCATACTGGGTCTCACGGTTAATTGGAGAAGTGGAAAAGAGGAGCAGTACTATTAGAGACTGGAGGAAAGAGTGACTGCCGCCGCCGGAGAGGATGCTTGCTCTTCTTCTGCGTTAATAACACACAAGGTGTCTTACTTCTGTGCCAGTGCCTGTGCTTTTTATAACCATTGTTATATGTTTGACAACACTAGTTTTTGATAATGTTACCAGCCACGCCTGTTCAGAATGCACCACTGGATGTTTTGAATCTGTAACTTCAATAGGGAGACACAAGAGCGAAGCTTAAGTGAGACTTCCTGCCACAGGTCACAGCTCACAGGGAGCACCGGCAGGGGTTAGTGCTGAGACGTGAGACAAGAGAGGAGATACCAGGCACCTCGTAAGGTCATCACTCCCCCCACCCCGCCCTCCAGTTGAAGCCATCTGGGTTTACACAAGCTCTTTCCTCCTCCGTCTGGACGTGGCACCCGCCCTGCTGTTGCCGTCTCTGCGCTAAATTAAGGGGGTGCCTGCGCACAAGGCGAAAGAGGACGGCTATTACCATGGGGACAGAGGCGAGAAACCACGGAGACAGGTACCCCAGGGGAAGAGACATCCTTGTTTACCACCGAGCCTAGAGTATGACTCAGAAGGGGGAGATAGGGGATGCTTTTCACCTCGGACCAGGGGCGGACTGGGACAAAAAATCGGCCCGGGCATTTTGAACCAGACCGGCCCACTAAATTCGATAACACACCTTTTTAATCTCGAATGTCTACACCAACCAGGCTTATAGCTAGCAGGGCGTCTGCCCTATAGTCTACTAAAAAATAAGAAGAAACGGGACGCCTATACTTTTAGGCAGGACGGCCTAAAGACGCCCTATTTTTCTCCCGTTTTACCTGTTAACTTCGCTGAATGTGATCAAAATTCACCGTTTCAGTCGCTTCAGTGCTTAGCGAAGTCTAGAATCATACATATGACCTGCCAATTAGAAAATACAAATAGCATTGCTGTATTCCCGCTACAACAACGTTACATCATGATTCCAACGAAACATTGATTCACGGGCTCGCAGAAGCTCCAGAAGACAGCTGTCTCACCGCACGTCACTGAACCTACTACTGTATGAGTTCAACAAGAGTTTGTGTGTTAAGGTGGTGGTCTTAATTAATCTAAATGCAATACACATCATACACTTTAAAGCTTTGTTCAGAATACGGAGGTATAAGATCGGTCGATATTTTCCATGAAAATAGCGACTGAAGAACCCCCTGTTCTCGTCTCCGAGAGGACAGGCTGTATTGCTCCCTTTTCTAGAAGGGAGTCTATTTCCTCCTGTAGGAAACGCGCTTGATGAGGTGGCATTAACGTTTGAACTACGCCCCTGAACTTCGGGGGGGACGGGAAAACTGGAGCGTATAACGGGCTATCATAATTCGGTATCTGGACAAATTGGCATATTTTCGGAATACCAGGGTTTGGGAATACTGGGCTTTCGGAACAATTGACATGGCACCGCGCACCACTCAAACACACAACATAGAGTGTAGGCTAACGGCTGGCTGTTTCAGAGTACAGTAGGCTGAGGGCTAGCAACAGCTACAGACTTGTCTTGTATTTAGCTATGCAAACGAACTTGGCCATAGAACATTCTAAGGTTCTAAGTCAAACATATTTTAGAGACGTTTTAATTCATGATCAGTAAGCTTACCGTAGGTCGTTGTATCGTATCTCCCTGGCTGTAGCCACCAGCACTGTCATCCACGGGAGCTGATGGCAAAGTTTAGCTAAAGGTAGAAGGTGTTTGCTGATATGATTGGACGAGACCCTAGTCACTCAAGAAGACGGCCAATGGGCCGCAGACTAGCGTGCGCGTGTCAAGCATGTCAAGGCCATGGGCCACGCTGTTACCGTCCTAATGCATTATGTAGGCAGGTCCAAATCGAAAGGGGTTTGTGTTGGGTCAGCCCAGGAGATGTGATTGGGCCAGCCCAGTGTCAGTAGGGCCGCTGATGAACTAATTTCGTGGGCCAGCCGGTCAGACCATTATATGGGAAAAAAAAAAAAATTAAAATTCGGGACCATCGGCCCATATTGCACCCCGGCCCAGCGGGCAAACGCCCGGTATGCCCGATGGCCAGTCCGTCCCTGCCTCGGACTGTTTGAGTAGATCGAGGCTGTTTGAGTGGCCAAGAATGGCTGTGGTAGGTTTTAATTAGGAGTGGTAAACCAGCTGAATCAATCTCACAGAGACATCACACACACACACACACACACACACACACACACACACACACACACACACACACAGCACATCCAGGGGGAAAACACTTGAAGGAAATACTACCTCTCTTTTCCCGGTTCAGGGGATAATGGTAATGAATTCCTGATCAGCACTGGCTGTGTGGAGGCTGTAGAGGACGTTAGAGGCAGCAGGTGCTGGTTATTAAAGAGCTGGGGGGGGGGGGGGGGGGGGTTCATGATGAAAAAGCACTAAAGGTTGTCTACTGGCTATAAAGCCTGCAAGGTTGTAGCTCTCCGAGTCACTTCCCAGTTCTCCATGATCCTCTACTCTCCTCCTCTATTCATTTTCTCTCTCTGTATCTCGCCCGCGCCCGCTGCTTAGTCTTATCTGTCTTTTCGGTCTCATTTTTCTCTCACTGCTTTTATTTAGGTCTCTGTCTTACTCTCTCTATTTCTATTTGTCTTCTGTCTGCCTTTTCTGTGTCATCCCTTCCTCTCTTTGTTCCTCAGTCTTTATTTCCCCCTCTTCCTATCCTCATTCCCTAACCAGCTCTGTCTAAACTCCTCTCTCCTCTGCAATCCATCCATTTTCTAATTTTCTCCCCTCGCTTCCATTTTCCAATCTTCTCTCCACTCTGGTAAACCTACTCCTCTCCTTAAAGCATCTTATACTTCCTTTCTCTGAACCTCTGTCCTCCACTCTCTCTCTAACTCCACTATCGCTCACTGCACCCACACTCCCTCTCAGACAGTTTAAGATGAAATTAAGGTCACTTCAGTGCAACAACAGACCAGACCAGGGCACGCCTCGGCTGAGGAGAGATGTCTGGATAACACCTCAACTCCACCACTGTGCTATTGACTGGCAGCTCCATGAACAGACTAAAGCCGTAGGGTATTAATGACACAGTTCCACTGGATGGATAAAGATACTGTACAGGGAAAATAAATTCAAAATGGAGACCACTGGCATGGTTTCTACATCTTGTTGAGATGGTGCTTTAATCCTAAATGACTTAACTTGCAAATAAACTATATTACACATGCATTTCTGTCACTATGTGCGCTCCCTGGTAATAGAACCTGTAGGCCTTGTGTTGTTAGCACCTTGCTCAAGCAGTTGAGCTAACGGAACATTCAGGAAGAGCTGTAGTCACCTCTTGTCTGCTAGGTCTGTCTTGTTGCCCACGAGCATGATGATGACGTCACTCCCCCTCTCCGTCCGCACATCGTCGATCCATTTGGAGGTCTGCTGGAATGAGTTCACATCTGGGTGGAGAGAGACAGGGCAGACATTAGCAGGCGGCCCACCCGTCACCAGGGGAGTGCTTGTCATTCTAATGGCTCCATCTCAAGGAAGCGGCCCAACGCAACGAGACATTCTTTATTCATCCTTATCATCTACAGACTAATTTCCGAGACTAATACAGAGAGAGAGCGAGAGAGAGAGAGAGCGTCAGAGATGAAGGACAGGAACCAACATTTTAAAAGGGGACTCTGGAATGTTACTGAGCCAACTGACAAAATAATGCTTTGTCCCGACCACACGGCAACCGATTTGAACAAACTCAACATACAGTATATGGGCTGAAATCACAGTGGGTTACTTAAGCAATAAGCCCCAAGAGGCCGTGCTTTGCGCTGATTTTAGAACAGGTAAGGGGAGTTGTTAGGCACGACGCGAAGCGGAGTGGCGTTAAACCCCCTTACCTGTTCTAAATCAGCGCAAAGCACGGACTCGCGGGGCTTATTGCTTTTCTAAAACTGTTACTACAAATATTTGATATGGTTTCATAAATAAAGACAATTCAATTTAAGAAACAATAGTTTAATGATAAACCGTCATTCTTCCGCCACTAAAAATTATAGTTCCTAAATAAATCGTTGCCACGCAACCCTTGAAGCAACGCAACAGCCAAATGGAACACTGGGTATGAAATGCGCTATATGAAGGCCTTGCCATTCGCTGCGCAGTAATATGGAATGTAATCAGGTCAAATTGTAAGGTAATGCTGGATTTTACAACGGCTTTTAGCCAATCACAATCAAGGATTTGAACAATCAGGTTTAGAATTTCAATTCCAGCACCAAGTGGGAAGGTTTTATGGAGATGTTCATGTCCCAGCTTAATCTTTGATGAAGAAACATGTTCTTCCATTCTCCGAGTCTAATCCTCGGTGAGGGGTGGAAAGCCACTGGAGTGAAGGCTGATAAAGGCTACACTTGGCTGGCGGGTTGTTAACCCACGGTGAGGACTGGTGGCTTGGTGCCGGGCAGACTCCAGAAGAGGCGCTATCTCCGCTGCTATCTCTAATGCATTCCGTTTGACCTCGGTGCCCAGGCGTCTCCCTGCGTGATAAGCAGGGCGAGTAACACATCACTCGGCTCTGACAGCGAAGGCCTTGCCTGCGGCTTCAAGGTGATAACAAATTTCTTCTCCCCTGCCTTCCAGAGAACATTCTCTCTCTATCTCTATGTATGCGCCTCATGTGTTGTTCCTCTCTCTCTCTCTCTCTCTTTTCACTGCATCCTCCTTTCTCTGTCTCAGGGTGATGTAGCCATGTTTTGCCTATGAAATGAGGTTTGCAGCCCATCGCTTTGCTGAGGGTCACCCTAAAAAGACCAGCAAAGCCATTACACTCCAGCCCCTGATGGCCGCAATGGGACTGAAAGACAATAAACCTGTCACCTCTTTATTGTGAAAAATAAAACCAAACCTGGTGCCCCCCCGCTCCCAACACCTGCACACACACACCTGCACACACACACAGACACACACACACACACACACACACCCACACACACACACACACACACACACACACTCACACACACACGCACACACACACACACACACGCACACACACACACACACACACACACACACCCATGGGAGAACATTTTATATGGTCCATAATGCTTAACCAAAAACAATGGCAGAGAATTAAAACCAAACATATACAGTCATTATTGAATAATGATAAATATCACTGTGGATCACCACAACATGAGGGACATGAGCGATCAGGCAGGAGACTTGCTTTGGACCTCAGGCAGAAATCAGAGCCCTGCCCGACCACAGCAGAGAGCAGGGACGCTCAATCACTATAAAACTGATTTATAATAACATAAAACAGCAGCCCACTTCATATCTGTTCATTATCATAATGTTACATGGCTTTTACAGCCGTCGCCTCGAGCGCTGTTTCAGAGCGCCGAGAGAGGCACCCATTGCAGAGAAGATGTGAGCCTTTTACAAGAAATCATGCAAGACAACAAGAAAGAGAGAGGAGTCTGAAGTCTGTGTGTCTGTGTGTTGTAAGGAACCTTTATGACTGTTTGTGTGTGTGTGTGTGTGTGTGTGAGTGAGTGTGCGTGTGTGTGTGTATATGTGTGTGTGTGTGTGTGTGTGTGTGTGTGTGAGTGTGTGTGTGTGTGTGTGTTTGTGTGTGTGTGTGTGTGTGTGTGTGTGTGTGTGTGTGTGTGTGTGTGTGTGTGTGTGTGTGTGTCTGTCTGTGTGAGTGTGTGTGTGTGTGTGTGTGTGTGTGTGTGTGTGTGTCTGTCTGTCTGTCTGTGTGAGTGTGTGTGTGTGTTGCTTACTTGTGATGTCGTAGACCACGACAGCCACGGTGGAGTCTCGTATGTAGCTGGGGATGAGGCTCCTGAAGCGCTCCTGGCCTGCCGTGTCCCACAGCTGCAACCGCACCTGCGCAGGGGAGATGGATACACACTGTGCTTATGTTCACGTCATACACTACAAGCCTTCACATACACACACACGGATACACACACACACATACACAAAGTGTACTAACAGGAGCATTCTAACAATCACAAAATAATTGAACTTGAACTAGGTTCTGCTAAATACATGCTAAGGGGCACACACACACACACACACACCAAACACACCAAGAACATGTAGCAAGCATGAATAACATTTCATTAGAAATACACATACACACCATTCACACCGGTACACAAACAACATCTCCTTCCACCCACGCATGCTCCATTTCAAGGTTGTGTTATGTAAAGAAGGTGCCCCCAGTTGTAAAAAGGCAGGCTGTCTGACAGCAGAAACCTTTGGCTGCGCTGAGCTGTTTTCTGAATGTTTAATGCCCTTCATCGCGGCCCAGCAGAAATAAAGCATCCCTTCACGTAACAGCCCCCAAGGTGACTGTGGGGGCTCCAGCCAATTAGAGTTTTAAGAGAAAGAAAACTTTTTTTTTTCCCAATGCAGACGTGTAAAATTAGACTGCATGAAGAGATACAAAAAACTAAAAATAAAAAATAAAACTGTGAACAGAAGTGTTTTCTTACTGAAGAGCTTACCGTTCGGTCCTCCAAGTACATGGTTTTTGACAGGAAGTCAATTCCAATAGTCGCCTGCAAAGACAGAGACAGGACAGGGAATGACCAGTTTGTGCGACAAAAACAGATTTAAAAAAAAAAAACTCCAATTAAAACATGTAAAAGCCTTGTGAGATCAAAAATGAAGAAGAAAGTATAAGGAATAGATTATGACAGCAAACGATGAAATGAGATTGGTAAGGGCAGGAGGGAGCTTGTCTCAGATGCAACAAGCTCATTAAACACACTCAGTTAATGTCATGGAGGGTCTGCAAGCTGCCACTAGGAAGTGTGCAGTGTTTCAAAGGCCTAGCGGTTTGTTGTGGGCACATTTCAGCTGCCCAGCACGAAGCTGCCCTTCAAACACAAGACACATTTACAAACCAGCGCTCGCTGCCAGAGAGCCAACCCCTCTGGCCCTGGACTTCCTGACTGACCTGAGCAGGTGATTAAAAAACCCAGCCGTGGTGTGCTTTCCGATTTTTTCTGCATTCCCTTGGAGTAATGAGTAATGATAGAATGATCACTCTCTCATTCTGTGTTTGTGAGTATTTATGTGTGTGTGTGTATGTATGTGTGTGCAGCTGACTCTGAACAGTCAAGGACATTATGGATGTGTATCCACCCCCAGCCCTAGCAAGGTGTGGCCTGGCTGCTTACCTTAAGGGTGTGAGATGGTGGAGGGTCGACCTACTGTAGTCGCACCACAACTCAAGGACTCCAGGACACACATGACTCAAGGACTCCATAACTCACGCAGCCATGACTTCATTAAGGGGTTCTATAACCTCAACCAGTTTAATTACTTGGCTGGGATAGCACAGCTCATAGTGAATAATTGTGGTCTCAAGGCAGAAGTCACCATGAGCAATGACTGAGCAGTGCACCGACTGTATGTCCCTTTTACTCTTATGTTCTAGTTCCTACAGCTTAATACCTGTAGGTTTCACTTTTGCATGAGAGTTACTATAAATTCACTACAGTTTGTCTATCTCCTACAACAGTCGTTTTGTTTGTTTTTCGCCTGCTTGACTGAATAAAGAGCCTCAACACGTGTTTCTCCTGGCTTTTAAATTAATCAACCTTTTTCAACGTTCTTAACCCTCCCCTGGGTGGAGACTTGGCCCCTGGGTGGAGACGTGGCCCTCAGCAGTCAGACAGAGTGGCGCCCTTCTTGGGCTCTGCACAGATGTCAGGAGAGCTCAGGGCTCTGGGTGTTTATTGATCTATCAGGGTGGGGTCTGGTCAGCTGTGGCTTAATCCCCCGTGCAGCAGATAGCAGTGGGATGCTTCTGCTGGAACAGAGGCTAATCCTGCCACAGGCGAAGGAGAGACAGAGACAGGATGGTCGCTGAAGCACAAAATAACTGATATTAGAGGAGAACAGATAAGCTTGTGTGTCGTGAGACAGGGAACATTTTGAAGGATTTGTTGGCTCATCAATATGCCCATTCATTTTGCAGAGTCATGATGGAGGCAGTGCCATGTTTGCTGTAGATTCTTTACCGTATATATCATTAGTGAGTGCAGATGTCATATGAATGGACGTCAGAGTTTATGTACGCCCTTCATGATGCAGCTCTTTTGCTGTTCTACAATCTTCAGATGAGAGAGAGAGAAAATGATAGAAAGAGAGAGAGAGAGAGAAAGAGGGAGAGGGAGAGGGAGAGGGAGAGAGAGAGAGAGAGAAATAGAGAGAGAGAGGGGGGGGAGGCTCTCTCCAAGTCTCAGGACACAAAGCCTAAAGAATGTGATTGCCTCCAGCTTTAAGTGGTGTGTAATGTAATTAGCAAAAGTCAGATCTCTGTCAAAACCAGGACCTTTCTCTTTCATTTCAAATGTCCCCATCTCACTCAGCAATAGCTCAACACAACCTCAAACAGAACAGCAATATTCAGTTTTGTTGCCCTGTGTTGTAAGCTGCATGGATTATGTGTGCAAGTGCATGCGTGGATGGTTGTCTCAGTGCACCTGCAATTCCTATGCCAATGTCTATGAGTGTTTGTTTTGAATGTGTGATTATTATGAATGTGTGTTTTAGTGCATGCATATGTATTTGGGCACATTTGAAGCTCTGGCTGTAAGCTTGTACATGCATGACTGTGTGCACACACCTATGGTAGTGTTTAAGGAGTGTAAAAGTGTGAAAGTGTTTTACCAAATAGTGCACAAATGTTTCTGATTTTGTGAGTCCCTGTGTGCAGGTACACCCTTGAGTATGTCAATGTCTATGCGAGCAAGTGCAGAGCTGTGTGTTTTTCTGTGTGTATACGTGTGTGTGAATAGGAAGTTGACTCCATCGCTCCACAGTTGAGCATCAGCAGCATGATCACGCAGTCAGTTTCCCTGGCAATGCCAACTCTTTTGGTGCCTGGCAACTGGGACAGCATTGCTCTGCTCTCTCCATTCAGGGAAGTATAGGTGTAGGGCTGCACAGACTGGGCCCTTCACCCTTTGCCATAGATGTCTGGCACCATTTGCTTGTGTTGTATATAAAATGCCACTTAATGCAATGTATTGTGGGTCATGTAACTATGTGAGTCAGCACATACTCTGAAAAGAATGGCCTTTAAGGGGATGTTTACTTGGATGAGAGATACAATGCTGCTGCATCTACTTATTGTTTGAGAGCAGATAAGAAAACAGTTGAACCCTGAGTATTTCATTCAGAGCAACAGATTTTGTAATTGACTTCATTGACTTCATGGAGGTGTTCAAAGACAAATGGAGCAACTGAGGGAAGGCAGATTATGCAAGGCTAACCCTTGTATATTAAACACTGTGGAGATAAAAGTGAACATAGGGTGTTGAGTGTTTCTTTTTCTTTCCCTTTTTCTTCTCCCTCTCTTTATTTCTCTTATTTTTAAACAGCAAATAGCGAGAGGCTTCCTCCGGTTGCCGGGGTTAAATATAGAAATTCCACACAGCATGCTCGCATGAATAGATGCGCAGAAATTATTCATAAGTGCTTAAATTATTAACCATCACACACATCATCGTTAAAACACACGACACACAGCCTTTCTCCCAGCCATTTCAAAGAGCGGAAACAACAATGTCAGTGAAAGATCTCTCTCTTCCTCCTTCCCTCCCTCCCTTCCTCCCTCCCACACTGAATATCTGAAGTCTCACAAAATTATCGATCCGATAAAACTTTGTGACGTCTCAGCAGAGGGTCGGGCTCACCGCTTCGAAAAGCACGCACGCGTATCTGAAAACCTCCACCGCTGTTTCCACAGACATCACAATCCCCACTGCCACCAACTTCACCTATGACTCATGGCAGGTTACCACCGTAGAGACACAAACCAAAACCCCCTTTCCCTTCTCTGTCCACCCTGCCCCAGAGTGCTGTGCTGCCAAAAGCACATGTCAGCTACCATCAGGGGGGGATGGAGAGGGGGAGTGTGTGTGTGTGTGTGTGTGAGAGAGAGAGAGAGAAAGAGAGGCTAGAGCCGCTGGCTGGGAGTGGCAGGGAGAACAGCCATTTGTCTGTGTGGGGATGACAGAGCAGCGAGGCCAGGGACCTGTCACAGCACTCTGCATTTGTAATGGCCTGCCTGTGGCTACGGGAGCCTTCCCCTGGCTCATATGCTCCCACCTCTCTGATACAGGACAGGGCGAGGGAAAGGAGGGAGGGATGGTGGGAGTGGAGTAAGAGAGAGAAAGAGAGAGAGAGGGAGAGAGAGATTGATGACTGATGGTCAGAGATCAGGTAGAGAGAGAGGGAGGAAGAGAGAGAATGAGAGAGGAAGAGGAAGACAGAGGGAATGAGAGAGAGAGAGAGACTGAGGGAGGACATTGGAATGAAAGGGAGAGATGGAAAAATAATTAGCTTTCCTCTGCCCCCCCCCCCCCCCCCCATCCCACCCTGGTAAAGGGCAGCTGGAGGGGGGAGTAAAAGAGCAGGATGGATCGAACTAGGGTGAGACAGATGAGATAGGAATAACAGCATAAAACAGAGAGAGAGGGATGGAGGAAGAGGAATAGATAGGAAAGTCAAGTGAGGGTGTGTTGAGAGGGTCATAGCCCACGACCTTACTCACTATCTCATTCATTTTCATGGGCTACCTTATGGAATAGTTCTGGTCTTTTCTCTACATCCTGTGCATGCCAATGTGTCAAATATCTACTTGTTTGTTAATTGTGTTCATAACTTGATTAGCATTTCATCTACATGGACAGTCCTAAAGCCTAATGTGTTGCAGGACTGAGCAGAAATTGCTGTGGAGAGTCCCATTAAACCATGACATGCTCTGACAGCAACAGCAACAAGAAAAAACAATGTTCTTCTGGTCCATCTTCTGGTACCCCCCCCCAGCGCGGAGTGTCATGCCAGGTGCCACTGGCACTGGGCCCACATGGTAGGGGCCAGGGGTCAGCCAGCGTCTCTGCAGATGGATGGCATCGCCGCAACCGACAACATTTAATTAAGCTGTATTGATCACCACCCCCGTAGCAGACTGATGCAGATGTAACAAGAGAGAGAGAGGGAGAGAGGGGGTGACGTCATGGCCATCAATGTCATGAGCAGGTTTTTAATGTGTGCCCGCCCATGAAGGGGCACCGTGGTGGAGAATACGAATGAGCCCGCGGGTTTACAGTTTGTGAAAACGTCTGGCAGAGTCACGCAACGATGTATTTTTTTTTCGTCATGGCCAATTTAGGCCCATTGATTGGTGTGAAAGTCCAGAGAGAGAAAGAGGATTAGTTGTCCAAGGGTGGAAGGGGGTTAGAGGGAAAGGGGAGGGGAAGTTGCCCATGGAACAAGCAGGATCGTTGGGCCTATCGGAGATCATTTCCTGAGTAACTGAAAGATAGGCGTGTTAGCCGATACACTCAGGTGGGGGGAGTGTGTCTCTTTATCTGTATCTCTAAGTGAACATCTGGCAGTTGTAGATGCAGATAAAGAAACACTCTTCTCCCTGACTCTATTGGCTAAAAAGCCTATCATTCAGGATTGCCCTGCAAACCCTTCCTGTTCATCCCTATTGGCTGACGATGTGTTAGTGTTGTTGCCTCTAACACCTCTCTGTTCCGGAGCAATGAGAGGAACTACCAGACACATGAGCAACACGAAGAATATCCAAATGGGGAATCGCAGATTAGAGCCAAAGGCTAAAAACAACAGCACCAACTGAAAGGCTCTGATTATCATAAGAGCCTGAATCAGGAAATGCAAATTGATTTATTTTTGTCAAGAACATTGAGTCAGTGAGTTTAGGAGCTACTGTGTGTGTGTGTGTGTGTGTGTGTGTGTGTGTGTGTGTGTGTGTGTGTGTGTGTGTTCAAGCTGAAATAAGCCAAATGAAGACAGTGTTCTCTCCACTCCTCCCACCTCCTCCTGTTTTATCATTCCCCCTGCTCCTTCTTCTCCCTTTCACTTCTCTTTGCCATTTCCTCTACTCCATTCCTCCTTTGTTCTCTCCACTCCCCTCCCTCTTCTCCTCTTTTCTGGGTTCAACTCCTCATGTTTTTACCTTTTTTCACACTCTGCTTTCCTCATGTCTCCTCCCCTCTTTACTTTTCTCCCACAGTTCTTCTATTCCCTCTCACACTCACTGTCTCTGGCTATCATCCCATCCATTCTTAATTTCCTCTCATCATTTCCCTGTAATACCTTTCTCTCACCTCTTCCTCCACCTTCTGCTTTTCTTCTCCTGTCTTCCTTCCTTCCTTCCGTCCTTCCTGTCTTCCTCGTCTCTTCACTTTTCTTATTTCTGATCTTTACTGCTTCTGTTCGCTGACCGTCATCCCATCTTCACCTCTGCCCTCCCCTCCTTTAATCCCCTTCTTCAGTCTCTCCACCTCCACTCCCATCTTCCTTCCCACCTTTATTCTCTTCTCCTCTCCTTTCCTTTCTTCCCTCAGTCCCTTCCTGTCTGCTGCTCCCATCCCAGCAGTGGATCTGCGGTCACACTCCACTTCTCCTGGCCCTGAGTGACAGGCTGAGACAGGAGTGGGGGCTGGTGGTGGTAGTGGTGGGGGTAGGGGGTAGCGCGTCCCTCTCTCTCCCCCCAGAGGCCTTGCACACGTTTCAGCACACTTTCCTCTGCCAGCCCCCCTCTCCTGGTGGGGAGACGGGGAGGTTGGAAATGAACATGAAAATCATGGAGCATTCGACAGCCTCATTCATATTTAATGTTGTTATAATAGCGAATGTGTTGTCAGTGCTGTTGTGAGCGTGCTGTCAAGGAGCTTTGCAAGGAGTTCCTCAACGGTCTATCACAAAAGCTAAGATGTCAGCGCGAATAGACAGAAGCAATAACATGGGATGAAAGTAGTTGAAACTAGCTTATTTACACCACAGAACAGTGATGTTAATGAATGTGTACAGTACATGTACAAAATGCAAATACAGTAACGAACTGCAGAGTGCTGTTTCATTTCTTCTGCACACTGTTGGCATTCAACAAATTCAGCAGAAAACAACTAAGAATTCCAAAACACTGCCATTGTATGTACTGATGGGCTGCTCATAATGTTACATTCAACACGTTCTTCTGCTGCCAGCATCTAATGTAAGAGTCTTAGCATCCTTTGTGGTATTTGGGTTGAGGTCATTTCTACTATCTCACCTAATAGGGCTCTTTCTTATGGATCCATGTCTGCAGGGTGCCATGAACTATTGTTCAAAGTGCTGTGGCACCACCTGTGCTGTCACCACCTGTGCTATTTCACTACAACTGTAGTGAAGACTGGCCAATCACAGCCACACTGTCAGATTAAAAATCTTCTCAGATGCTCCAAACCCATGGCGTATTTATACAATTCAAACCCATGAAATATTCATACAATCCTAACCTATGGCACATTCATATGCTGTTTTATGCAACCTGGTTTCCACCACTCCCAAAGATGACATATGGGTAAACAGCCCCCATAGGCTCAACCCTCAGCACTTATCGAGAGGAGAGAAATGCCCTTTGAGCGCGTGTGTGTGTGTGTGTCTGTGCATGTGTGTGTGTGTGTGTGTGTGTGTGTGTGTGTGTGTGTGTGTGTGTGTCTGTGCGTGTGTACTGTATGTTTGAGTGTGTGTGTGTCTGTGTCTGTGTCTGTGTGTGTGTGTCTGTGTGTGTGTCTGTGTGTGTTTGTCTGTGCGTGTGTGTGTCTGTGTGTGTATGTGGTGTCTGCCCTGAGCACTCGACCACGTCTAACACTATGAGAGCAGCGTTGGGCACCGGGAGCTGAAAGCAAAGAGGTTTAATTAACGAGCTGCCGTCTCTGGAGCCTGTTCAGAGAGGGCACTGAGTTTGTGTGTGTGTGTGTGTGTGTGTGTGTGTGTGTATGTGTATGTGTGTAGGTGTGTGTTTGTATATGTGTGTGTGTGTGTGTGTGTGTTTATATGTATGTGTGTGTGTGTGTGTGTGTGTGTGTGTGTGTCTGTATGTGTGTGTCTGTATGTGTGTGTGTGTTTGTGTGTGTGTGTGTGTGTGTGTGTGTGTGTCTGTATGTGTGTGTGTGTTTGTGTGTGTGTGTGTGTGTGTGTGTGTGTGTGTGTGTATGGTTGTGTGTGATGGGAGATTGAGTGGTGGGGCAGGCACAAGTCAGTGCCACATGTCATTGAGCTCTAACACCACCTAAGCTTACTCATAGATGAGGGACCCCAAGGGCCAACATATACTTGCATACATATAGAAACATATTGCATACACCTAATTGTTTATGTAAATATTAACTCACATAGCAATAGATAGATACAAACAAACACAAATACAAACACAAAAACATACTTAAACACACACACACACACGCACACACACACACACACACACACACACACACACACACACACACACACAGACACACACACACACACACACACACACACACACACACACACACACACACACACACACACACACACACACACACACACACACACACACACACACACAGATATATACCCAAACAAATGCCAGGGGGATAAAGAGAGTAATTTTCCAGCTGAGGGCTCTGCAGGCAGGCACAGACAGCCCTGATCCTCCTGCCCAGAGCCAAGCAGTGTGAGTGTTGGCAGTGTGAGCTAGAGGGCAAATGCACAGCTTCATCCCAGGGAGAGCCTGCTCCCGCTCTCTCTGCTCATCTTACTCTAAACAACACGGCTGATGGATTTATTACACACAGAGATTTACAGTGAAGCGATACACAATACAAATAATACCAATACTGCAGAGCTGCACACGCCTTTAACACCAGCAGCAGTCGGATATTTTCTGTTTATTTAACCTGACCTTCAATTCATGCTTAGGTTTGCTAAGCAAAACCCCAGGTTGTTACAGTTGTAAAATTCAAAATTGGCAGTTTCACGAGATGGGCCAGAGTGTCGCACATTCTTGGCTAAGTACTAGCGATTGAGACAAGAATACTATTTTAAAACTGGAGGAATTCATACAATAACAGTGGAGCAAGGGACAGTGGTTTATGTAAAGTATACCACTTAAGAACTCTATGTGTTAGAGTCATAAGTATACATTTATGTTCAGTATACTGTGTGGGAGCAGTAGGACCCCCTCCTCTCAGATTTCAGTCACTGCAGATATAACAAGAAAACTTACACATCTGAGGACCCTCTACACATGTCGGAGACATGAAATCTGAAAGTATATCACAAAAGTGAAGACAGCTACCGGACTCTGGACTTGGCTTTTTCATTTGGCATAAAATTTAAAGCGATGGCAGTTAAAATGCCTGTGTCTGCTCTGTTCTGGCCCATGGAAAGAATTGGTCACACCCCTATGCAGATAAGCCTTTGTCTGTGGGGATTTCAGAGAGGGAGCGCAGACTCAAGGAGAGAGGCGCAATCAGCCGGCGCGAATATTCATCGGGGCAAGCCTTTTGGAACTGAGAGGATACTCTGTGTGTGTGTGTGTGTGTGTGTGTGTGTGTGTGTGTGTGTGTGTGTGTGTGTGTGTGTGTGTGTGTGTGTGTGTGTGTGTGTGTGTGTGTGTGTGTGTGTGTGTGTGTGTGTGTGTGTGTGTGTGTGTGTGTGTGTGTGTGTGTGTGTGTGTGTGTTTATGTGTTTGTGTGTGTATAAGAGAGGGTGAGACAGATAATGAGGATGCTTTCATTGCATCTGGGGTCACTTTTGCTTTTTTATTTAGTTTGTTATACATATATATCCAGAAGGGTTTTAATAGTTTCTGAGAAGAAATTATGTCTGTATGAGTGTGTGTGTGTGAGAGAGAGAGCGGAGAAGAGCAAGAGAGAGAAAGGACCATCATGTGTCCCATATTCAGTTCCTCCATAAAAGGCGAGAAGAAAAGTGTTCTGCTGGGATACGGCGTCAGCAGTGGTGGAGGTGACAATGGCTGTGAGGGCCCACACAAAGCCGCCGTTAAATCTCATTACAGCGTCGCTCGGCATTTCCGCCAGCCCAGAAAGCCCCGCTGCTGCCTCTGACACGGCTGTACAAGCACTTACACTCTCTTAACTCGCCTTTTCACAGAGCATGGCTGTGTGTGTGTGTGTGTGTGTGTGTGTGTGTGTGTGTGTGTGTGTGTGTGTGTGTGTGTGTGTGTGTTTGTGTGTGTAAACTGGGGAGAACAGGGTTGACTGCCTGGCTGGCTTGCCCATGATAATGAAGCCTTTTCATCCAGAACAGGCATAGCGAACGGCTACAGAGCACAGCTATAGGATCCAGCCTTCCAGCCATTGTGATTCTTCTTCTGATGACTGCTACCACAGTGATCAAGCAAAGGCTTTGATGCGAATCGCGGGGAGGAGTAAGACCTGCAGTGTTATACTGCGAATGATATCTGAAGTGTACATTGGCGGGCTGGTTTGGTAATG
>NC_137921.1:43921155-44063655 GCF_963457725.1 Sprattus sprattus | reverse complement strand
TTGCATATATTTAGGTCTGCCTTCGAGTTTGTGATTTAATTAGGATATAATTATCCCTCACCACCTGAATATAGCCTGACAGGAGATAGCCACCACATAGCATCGCTGGGCTCAGGTTTGGCGATCGATAGGAATGCACTGCATTTGTAACTGCACGCGTTTGCAGGGTGGTCAGTGTGTTGTGTCTGCCTTGAGCGTCTATCACACGAAAGTCAGCTGTATCACTGACCTGACAGATGCTTGTAGCCTATCCCATGGGAGATATATGATATCACTTTGCACCTGTAACCCTCAGATCCTGTGACATTTTACCATCTATTTTTAAATGTAATTTCACGCTCCTTCACATCTGACTTGTGTTATGAATCGTGATCGCTTAATAATTGACAATTCCCCAGGAAAAATGAGAATTATAACAATGCATGTTAAAACCCACCATGAGGAATATGCTTTGAGATGAAATAATGTGAGCCTTTGAAAGGAGGAAAAATGACACAATGTATGAGAAAATTCAATGGGGTTTTTCATTAGTCATTCATATTAATAACTATTACGGGATCACCCTTCTTATTCAATTGAGGTGAGGTAATACTCAAAGACTGCTGTGAACCTGAGGAACTCGTGTTCTGGTTTTCATTGTGGTGTGACAAAAACCATTGCAGGTGCTGTTTGAAAAGCTTTTACAGCAAATACAGCTACAGTGTTTGACTAGGCCTCAGTGGTAGGAGGGGAGAGGAGATAATAAGAAGCAGATGAGTGAGTCTGTGATTGATTGACGGTGATGTGACAGGGGGGTGACGTGTTTCCTGGCGGCGCTTACCTGGTACGTGTTGTCAAAGCTGTCATACATGAACCGCGTGATCAGAGACGTCTTCCCCACTGTAAGAAACGACACAGAGAGTATGTGTTCAGTGAATGACATTTACTGGAAAAGGAAGGGGAAAGACACGAGGCAGGTGCTCCTGACACCCACTGACTATCACCCTCTGCATATGGGGACTAATATAGGTAACGTCTGGCAGGTTCGGGTTTGGTGCAAGTGATTGCCACCCAAGGAACTAATTACTGGATGCAAGGCTGACTCTTAGGTCAGCGCTGAAATGGATGAGCTCCGGTAATTATAGTATTATGACATATGTGAAATCATCAGACAGTCTGTCAGAGAGAGAGAGAGAGAGAGAGAGAGAGAGAAAGAGAGTGAGAGAGAGAGAGAGAGAGACTGACAAAATAAATAACACCCTTTTAACGTTACATCAAACAAACTTCCCGAGAAGAGAGGGAAACGAGCTGTGGCAGGTAGAGTGTGATTATCCAGCACATTAAGATCTATTCTGTCTATTTTCAACATTAGCATTTGTAACACTTCTTTGATGTGTGCTGCCATCAACTCCAATGGTGAGACTTTTTTGCAAAAAGAGTTCTGTCCCATTCATTATTACAAAATATGACGGTGCTATGCCTGTGACTGTCCTAGTTCTCATCTCCAGTTTTTTGTTTCCTTCCAGCAGATGAAACATTTCTGATGTTCAACAGAGCTGCACCGTTCCTGACCTGAAACCCCGCTGCGACGTCTCTCGCTGAGAGCTGAAATAAACCCAGAATGCCATTTTCTCTTTCAACCTAACATTACTCTACCCCAGTGATTCCCAATGTGTGGGGTGGGCACGGAAGTACATTGGAGGGTCGAGGATGAAAACCTAAACCTAAACAAACAAGCCTACAGTTCAAATTGTGTATGGCAGTGCTCTTACAGCATTGTAGCCTGTAATTAACCTATTTGGTAATGAGTTTTTAGCCTACTTTACACTTGCTCAATGTAAATATGTTATGTATATTGTATACTGTATATGTTAACAAGGGTAGCAAGCCTAATTATTAATACACTAGACATGCAGCTACCATGAATATTGCATGGATTGATCTTTCTGCGTGATCATCGCACACATACACGGAATACACTGACAACACACGTCCAGACAAATTGAAGCATTAGGCTTGAGATATGAGTCAGACATAGTCTCAATTGGTTGGGTAGACTTCACAGTGAACTAACTGTGACGAAAAGCTGCCCACCAGAAGTCATTTAAATGCTAATTTACCCAAAGACACTTGTCCACCTGATGCTACCATGAGAAGGATCTAAATTAATAGGGCTCACACAGGCTTGCATAAAGCTTTTGAGCAAATAGAGAATTATGGTCTTACCTTAATGCTGCCTCTTTTTTAAAACCTACATCATTGATCTTGGCAGCAGCTGTTTTTACGTCTTCACCTAATATCCATTTAAAAACTGTGCTCTGGCCCAAGAGAACCGAAGAGAGGTATTTCTGCAGTAAATGTCTCAAAATAAAATATAAAAGACAACAGATTTTGCCCTCTCTTGCACATGTCTGCATGTAATGCTAGCCAACCAGAAATCATTATTTTAACAGGCTTCAGCAATAGCCGATCCATAACCGAACTGTGGATGTCTAAGTTTAGGTATGCTCAATATTTAATATGACCCCATTGATGGAGTGAATCAGAAGTAGTAGGCAGAAGAAAAATTGCTGATGTGCAGAGGAGTCAAAGAGACAGCCTGTGATGAACTGTAGATGAGAGAGTGAGCTTTCCACTTTCCCTCAGTGTAGTTATTAATTAGGGTCCAAGAAGGTGGAGAGATAGAACAGAGGAGAGGTGAACGAGGAGCAATCTATTACCATCTCTTATAGTCTGTGCAAAGAAATAAGATGGGTCACCATTTTTTGGCAGATAACCCGGCAAAGGAACTTATTAGAACAAAAAAAGAAGAAGAAGAAGAAGTGAAGAAATTTCAGAAGCATAGTTTGAAATTGGGTAAATTGAGCCAAAAGCTGGCAGGATGGATTTGCTGGCGGCTTGGGAGGGGAAGTGGTGTCAGCGAGCATACCTTCAAGCTGCATCGAACTCAACTGTGAATTTAAATCAGCGCAGATGGGAGGGAGGAAGATGTTAATGGGACATAGTTGTCAGAAAATCACCCTCTTGAAGAAATCAAGACACATACGAAGCATCTGTGCTCCGGGCTATGACCGTACACTGGATAGTGAGGAGTAGGATGAAAGAGGCAAAGTGTGTGTGTGTGTGTGTGTGTGTGTGTTTTCTGGGAAGGAAGGGGCGGTGCAGGGAAGAGCTGGAGAAATGGAGGCCAGATAAGCTCCTAAAATAATATCCCTGCCGGAAACCACTCCAATCTCTCAGAGCAGCCCTTTCTGTGGATAAATCCCAATGAGTGATGACCTGGTTGATTTGCTACTATTTTCTGCATGGTCAACAAAACATGAAAAAGAAATAGTGCAGAAAAGCCATCAGTCAACCTGCCTGTCACAAAAACACTGGGGAATTCGACATAATAGACTCAGCTCTCCACTCTGAGCAGCCATTGGCCACACCCTTGACATGTTTCCCCTTTCAATCAACATGAGAACATGTGATTTAGGCTACTTAGATACTCTTATTACTGTAACAACAAACAAGATACATTCCTATCCATCAATCTAGAAGTTTTAAGGAAATTAATTTCCAGCTGCCACTAGCATATCAAGGCAGCAGTCTTTATGCTCTTTCAATGAGAGGCCCTCTGTCCAACTCCTGAGGTAAACCAGGACCACCATGTTTTCCCTTTCTCCTTCCTCCACGGCCAATGATTAAAGCCATCCGGTAATTGGAATGCCCTTCATTAGCTCCATCAGGTGGGTTCCACAGATCAAGAGCAGCCCTGAGGAGTTGCGTCAGGTGTGGTAGGACATGAAAGAAGGGATATCATGCAGTGGCGGGGATCCCCGCAAGCAGGTTAGAGAATTTCTCCAAATTGTCTCGCTTCCATTTTATGCCTCGTTTTCTAACAAGATGACTTCGCCACAGGAACAGACTTTATCATATGACTGACATGGGGCCATTGTATGGCTAGGTACTTTACATCAGTACCCAGTCCTTTTGTCTGAGAGACTGCTTCTAATATCAATCTATATCTAATACCACACCTCATGTAAGCATGGTTTCTCTTAAGGGTTCTTTCAGTATTGTTTTTATGTTGGTATTGATGTTGCACATTGTTGTGATGTAGGTATTGATGTTGTATACTGTATGTAGTTGTGACTTGTATGTGTTGCATTTAACATTATACTATTGATATAGGCCCAACATGAAATCAATGGTAATAAACTCCTGAGAAAACATCCATACATTCAACACATTATAATGGTTATTATTGGTTATAATGGTTATTGCTGCTATTTTTCCTGTTATAGACAAACGCATACAAAATAATTCTATTCAAATGGAAGCTTTTCTTTTCAGACTGGGAATGTGCGAACCAATATACAGTGAACAACACACCGCGTCCTTGACACTGCACTGAATAGCAACACCCACATTCATCAATGCCAGACCCCACCATTTCCCCCAAACTGAAAACAGCTCCATCAAAATTAGACTCATCTACTCATCGTGTACTCTCTCATTTCAGAGATGACCTCCTTTATGGTACCGTGCTTTGTATATGACTTGTCACTGATGACTACTGCTGTTGGCTATCACAGTACCCCACTTCACCTAAAATTCACCAGGGGAGGGTATTGCCCCCCCCCCCCCCCCCTGCCAGTCTGCTCTTACATCACTCACAGGGAGATGAGAGATAGATAGAGAAAAAAGAGAGAGAGAGAGAGAGAGAGAGAGAGAGCAAAACTTAATTTTAATGAATGCTAATTACAATAAATTATCCCATTCATTTAGTCCATCCAGAAATGTTGACTGGATTGCTGTTGTGGTGGCTGAGATAAAGGCACTCACATCCATTTGAACCTCCTCTACCAAACCACCAGTGGTATTAATTATGAGCGCTTATGCAAAGAGCCCTTATCAGATAGAGTAATTATCTTCATTTGTGGCCTCATTGTGTTGCCGTATCTACCAGGCAGGATCTCGTCACGAGGCTTAATTAGTCATTATGCTAATTAACATGAAGTAATTTATCAATATCTTCTCATGTTGGGACATGGATGTGCACTAGCCCTGTTCCATGAACATTCCAGACCGTTCCCAGAGGGAGATTTTGAATAATTGGCTTACAGTTTTGATGAACAGTAAGATATCTAATTGATCTGAATGAGGATGTTCATGAAAAATGCAATAAATGTGAGATATTGTAATAAATGCAATATCTGCTTTCAGATTTCATTTCAAGTCATACATCCTTAAGATTTAAATGATGAATAAACACATGTGGAGAAAAATCCATCCTGCTTGTTTTTCCGTGGCCTGCGGTAGCTCACAGACTCACTCTGACCTCCAAAGTCACTCAGGGAAAGTACTTAACAGTTGAGCAAAAATGTCTTTTTCACTGCTTAATTTATCTTCCTACACGGTCTCTCTCAGCATAAAACAAACCGCAACAACACAGAGAGGAGGAGAAAACTGTGCTAGGATAAGCTGACAGAAAATACCAGAAAACTCTCAAAGGTAAGTAACCATGGTGACAGCCACATGGAAAATCCCACAAGTCTCTTACCAGCAACAGAGTTCTACTGCAATTCCTGATTTAAGGGGCTCATTATTCACACTACAACTGTCTATTTTAGGCTGTGGCTTTATGCAGAATAAAAGGTGCTAAAACACAATTAAAGTGCTATTAGCCCAAAAGAGCTTTGAGTCTTTCCGCTTATCACCAATGAGGGGCTTCTTGCGGTTCTGGTGTTGACCATTAAGTTGGTACAGACTATGGGCGTGACTAAGAGGTCTAAAGCTCTGAGGCACTCAGGCTATCCCTGTACACTGCTTACCGACTGACGGCAGCCATTTGCAATGCTCTCACACCTTGTCTGCTTTCTCTTTCTGTCCCTCTCTTCCTCCTTGAAGTCCCTGAAAGCCAGATGGCATTATATTTGTGTTCCCAGAGATGCACAGCAGAGCTGAAGTTGTCTGATGGCAGTGGAGAAGTGTAGTACCAATACCCAACTCCACACATCACTGGAATGGCTGTGTCATTGAAAGAGAAGGAGGGAGCGAACTGAGGGAACTGTGCTGTAGTAATCACACCAGAAGGGAAAACAGCCCCGTTGTTTGCATCCTATTTGCCGTCCGCACAGTGCACGAGTAAGACGTACAGCCTGTGTGTGTGTGTTTGTACATTTGTGTGCAGGGAAAGTCTCAGACCAACATCCAATTACTGTGCGGGAACACAAACAGACCTGCCATCGCACCACCTCTTTGGCAGGATGGGAAAAAAAAAAGAAAAAGAAAAAACTCCAGTCTGATGACATCCAGGGGAATGACCTAGATCGGAGGAAACCAATTTCCTGAAAGGAGCAGAGAGGCTGAGCTGCTAAAAATCAATGTCCCTAACGTGGGTGACAAATGGCAATGCAGGACCAATATGGCTACACCTGTCAGAAAAAGAAAGAGAGAGAAAGAAAGTAAGTAAGAGAGAGAGAGAGAGAGAGAAAGAATAACAATTTATTCATTCTAAAATGTTCCATCTACCCCAGCCAATGTCATACTGGAACCTGCAGGATGGGGTCAGGGACGATGGAAAAGCAGGATCACACAGAGAATGAGTGTCCGAGGAGACTGTGATGACCACACCAGGCAAGCCTAACGCATCCCCACCCAGCAGGAGGAGAGCCTACAGGCCTGCTCCACTCCCATCTGTGCTCAGGCTGATAATCACAGACAAGAGAGGGGGCCCTACTGACTCTAACATCTTGCCTTGAGGACAGATACTAGAATGCACACACACACACACACACACACACACACACACACACACACACACACACACACACACACACACACACACACACACACACACACACACACACACAACCACACATGCACACACTCACATTTGCATGAAACCATCTAATTTAGGGGGAAAACTGAAAACAATTAGCCAGGAAGACACTTGATTACAGTGCAAGACTAAAATAGAATTATCCCACCTAACCTGTGCCTGTGAGAGAGAGAGAGGGGGAGAGAGGGAGAGAGAGAGGGGGAGAGAGAGAGAGAGTGAGTGAGAGAGAAATAGGTCTTAATATTCACAGGCACTTGATTATCCTAGTGCACTGATTGAATTCCCAATGTGCTGGAACACACAGTTAGCATCTGCGGAAGCGGAATTTCTAAACCTAATACAATGTTCCTCTGTAGGTTCTAAATGATCCATCCATCTTTCATGACACAAGTGTACGTCTGCTTGTGGTGCTGGCAGAAACATATCAAGGGAAAGGCAGGCTAGACCACCATGAAAGGTAAGAGCTGGTCAGCATTCCACTGAAATAACAGACTTTTCCTAGAATTAGCAGATTTTTGATGACACTATTTGGCACAGTTGTGCTGCGTGTAAACATATTTATACAACACTCACAGCATACCCATGCAGTTACTGATACTAAAGAGGCACCCACAGAACTAGATCGGAAAATGTAAATGTAATTTAACGTGACTTTGTTAGTAGTCTTACAACTGGATGTTTACTACTTATCTCTGTAAAAATGCAAACAGACCGTTCTACATACCGTTTGCGGTTTTAAATGTCAAGTCTTTAATCCACACATTCTAGTCCTCAATCTGGACCTTTGTTCTTTTAGGAAATGGCTGAAACCATACCACCGCAGATACAAAATCCCTTCTATGCTGACCACCACTGGTGCTCTGAGAATGACCTCTACGTCTCGACATTTTCCAGGCAGCTCCAGAGGTGTCAAAGCGTGACAGAGACTGAGTCCATCCATTTAAGCTTGTGAAAGCCAACCTATTAAAAGATGAGATACTGCTGTTCTTCAATAGGATCCAACAAGGAATTTAAAAAAGGCCGGGTTTTGATCAAAACACAGAGGGGGTTTAACCATTGTGTTTTGTTTTAAGCTGCTCTATGGAATCATTGTTGTGGACAGTGATTTAGCACTTTAAGGTCTGCTAAGCCCTGTTTACAGAGAAATAATTCTACACCTAATCACCTTGCATACGTCCTTACTGTTAACTTCACCTTTTCAATGCCAGGAATCACTTCGGTTTAACTTTGACACTGGTATATTTATTTGAAAAAGCCAACCGATCATTGCTCATTTCATGCATATTACATTTCAGTCAACAAACTTTATTTCTTTATCTCATCACTGACAAAAGCATGACCTGCCATTCTACTCTTTCAAAGAGAGGAGATTATTATGACCGTCAATCTCGGGTCAAATCAATTACCACGATAGCAGCAGACTGCACACAAACTTTTAATAGCTCTCAAATTGTATGCAGGTAGCTCTCTCGTGGAAAATGAGAATCACCTCTCAGGCTTAATTAAAGCCCTTATCTGTCTCTCCTCATGAAGTGATCATAATTAGCATCTGAGGGGGAAAAAATGGGCTCTTCACACAGGAAACTGTGGTTCAGGCACCTCAGGCTAGCAATGGGAAACAATCACACGCAGATGCACCGTGGCGTATCTTAGTTAGAGTGCTGACAAATATGGTTAGCATCGTGTGTATATGTGTGTGCGTGTGCGTGCATACTCTTGTGTGTGTGTAAAGCTAAATGACTGCCTCCTCATCAGTGTGCTCTAATCCCAGCCCCCCACAACATGCACACCCACACACCAACACACTTCTGTGGGCTCCCTGAGCAAAACTGTTTCATCTTGACATTTTGCACGGATCAATATTGCTTTTTCTTCAAGACCTGGCTCGTATTGATTGCCATTAAAGTCTAATTAATGTGGAAAGGTGGCCGGTCCTCCCTCTGATGTGAAGCATAAAAGCGTCCCTGTCCCTGTGGCACTTCATAGACACTGGCCCACACCCGCACACACACACACACACACACACACACACACACATACACACAAACACACACACACACACACACACACACACACACACACACACACACACACACACACACACACACACACACACACACACACACAAAGTTAGCACAGGCCCAACCTTATGAGATAGAACAGTGCTATATCTCTCAGTCCTCCTGCCGGACCAGACCACGACAAGTGTATTGATGATGACAGGATTGACAAACACTGTCCAAGCCAGACCAAATACAACATTCACTAAAACACTAATACGGCAGCAGCAACATGTTTCCCAACCTTTGCCGTGAAATTCAGCACAAAAGCTTCACCTCTCATGATGTCATATCTCTGTCATACCTACAACCATTCACATTTTTTCAGAAACAGAAAACTGGGGTAGAGTGGGAGGAATGTTGAGTGGCTGTTGTGGCAGTGAGAGAATATATCGGGGGAAAGAAAGAAAGAATCACCAGTGTTTTTCCCTTCTGGTAATTATTATGAATCGCGATTAGAAAACTGCAACCTGTGTCCTTTACCAACCTGATGCCCACACGTTATCTCCCTCTCTCCCTCAGCCATTTCTACATTCCCCCATGCTCTCCACCAGCCTCCTCTTCACGGGTGCAGGGATAATCTGCATATGCAGATGAGCCTCGCTTACTGCTCCCTTAATTAAGGCAGGCTGCGGTGGCAATAGGGCTGCTTGTGTTGGCTGTGATTTGCTGGTGTTCAAGGTGAGGCTTATTAGTGATCTCTCATGATAACTTGTCACTTCCACAAAGGCAATAAAAAACAGTGAATCGACTGTTCATTGTTTCTATGTGGCATTAGTGTGGTAATTGCACTGACGTATGGCCCTTTGAGGTCATATTTTCTTGTTTGTGTGTGTGTGTGTGTGTGCGTGTGCGAGTGCATTGGGTGTGTTTGTTGGAGAGTACTGTGTTTGCAATCTGTGTGGTTGTGTGCGTATGTGTGTGTGTGTTTAAAATGTATGTTCATGTGTTCCCTCACAATCTCACCTCTGCCAGGAAACCTGCTGAGGCGAATTCATCCTTGGGCCTTTCACAGTCCCATTCCATAGCGAGAATGAAAACAAAACAAACAAAACAAACAAAGAAACCAACAAGGAAAAAAACAAACAGAGCCCAGGGTCCTGACCTGCAAGTCCCTACCTGCCTGGCGCCCACGGACACTGAGCAGTCGCAATTACAGCTGGGACCAGCGGAGGACCACGAGGGTGGGGGGAATGGGTGGGATGGGGGGAGACAAAGGTGAGGAAGGAGGGGCCTTCTCACAACCCAACACCACACTATTACCCTCTTGGAGACTGGGCCGCAACCAGCATACACTACACTACGCACGCACACCAACCCTACCAGTGCCCCAGCTCTGGGTCACTGACAACCAATCAATTATATGGTAATAACAGAGACAGCTTAATAGGCCAGAGAGCCAGTGATTAGGGGATGGATGAAGAGTGTGTGTGTGGAGGGGGGGGTGTGTGGAGAGCATGAGTGGCAGAGAGGATGAGGTGTTACTCCTACGGAGTTGGATGTCTCGCTCAGTTAATAAGGTCTGCATTAATTAAAGGGGGCTTTGCCAGCCAGCCAGCCATGGCTGTTCAAAGATGCTGCAGCAGGGGTTATTGTCATGAGGGCTAATTAAAGGGAAGTGAGGGGTGGTGGTAGGGTGGGGGATTTAGGGGGAGCATCTGTGTGGGGTGCCAAAGCCGGCTCCGGTGGCCTCTTACCTTCTGGAGCCCGCCAGGGGGGCCAGCCAGTCCGCACCTGATCCCCAGGCAGTGCCAACTGTGCCTCTGCTGGAAAGGGCAGTGAGCGCCTGGCGCAACAACAGTGTGAGCAGGTGACATGTAATATGCTCAGCCAGGTGAGAGGGTTCAGCTAGCAGAGGAAAGCAGTGTGATGGTCAAAAAGCGAGGGCTGGTCTGAAGACAGGACCTGGCAGAGGTGGGAACTAGACTGTGAAAAGAAATGCGTTTGAAGGTGTAGCACTGTGAAATGTACTTGAAGGCGCAGTGGATCTTTAAATCATGAATTCAAGGTAAGAGCCAGCAAATATGTCCGCTGGAACAGTTGCTTCGTTTTGCCTGACGTGGTGCCATGTATCAAAATTCAACTTAACTGAATCACGGAAATGTCTAGGGAGCAGTTCCAAAACCATACCCATCCTACAAACCAGCATCCAGCGAACTGAGTCATTCAACTTGATATGAGGCTGTGATGTTAGACATTTGTACAAGGTTATCTTTAATGGAATGGAATGGAACACTGCAGCACACTCCAGAAGCAGACTGCTGATAACTGCCTCCACTAAAAACCTGACTTTGTGGTTCTAATTGGGAGGTGTTTTTGGTGACCATGAAGGGAAAGGTTATTAGTTCAGGGTAATTTGCCAGTTTCTTACCAGTCCAGCCCCGATAAACCCTGATGGGTGGTGGGCAGCAGCCTGCAGCAGGGACGTAACATACATTACACACACAGACGATTGGCCTCCGAAGAAATTCCCCCCAAAACACTGCAACAATGCCTCCGAGCCATTAAGGATTTATAGTGGATTATTCAGCTCATTAAAGATTCATGCGAAAACCGAGCAGCTCCAGCCCTCTCTCTCTCTTTCTGTACTACCTCTCCCTCTTTTCGTCTTCCTCTCCTCTCTCTCCGTTTCCTCAATTTTCCTGACTTTATGCCATCCATTTCAGCCCCTCTGATCTGTTCTTCCGGGTGATTGAACTTCCAAATGACTTCATCTCCCTTGGTGCTGGTGGTGCGACAGGTCCCCCTCTCATCCACTCAGAAGAGTAAGGCTGGAGAAGATGACAGGGAGCTGTCAGTCAGTCAGACAGACAGCCTGGGTTGGTAATTAAATCTCTCCCCTCTGATAGACTTCCTTCATGAGCCTTACTGATTTCCCTTCCTTTTTTGATTCTCTCTCTCTTTTTCTCTGAATCACTACCCTTTCCTTGGTCTTTTCATCTCTCTCTCTCTCTCTCTCTCTCTCTTTCTGTCTCTCTCTCTCAGGGGTGGTGTGTGGTGGTGGGGGAACCTGGTCCCATCTGAGGCCTGGATCTGGGTAGAGAGGGGTGATTTAGAGGAGGAGGGGCCGTTGGGTGCAGCAAAGCTGATGTTCTGCGTTTAAGAGCTCCAAAGCAAATATGTCCGCCTGAGCCATTACTCTTCATGTGAGCGGACATGGGAGGGGGCTGGGGAAAGAGGTGGACTGGACTCTGCTGCAGTCAGCACGCCTATAAATCCAAGGGCTGGATGAGGAGACAAATAGAGCACTTTAATATCTGTGAGCAGAAGCATAGAGTAGTTATGCCACACCATTCAGCAGGCCTCTCCATTAGTCAGCCATGTCTCAATCTGAAATGTTCCAGGGCCTAAAGCACTAAAAGCACGTGGCCATTTCCTTACTTCAGTGTTAGCATTGCCTGCACGACTTGTGGAGCTCGTTTCTGCAGGGGAAAGGGAGTGCTGTATTTTTCCCTTGACTTGGGTGCTTGCATCTCAGCTGGTGATGACAGATGCATCTCCTCTCTGAAAGGCTAATTTTTTGTCACATCCCAAAACACACACACACAGACACACACAGACACACACAGACACACACAAACACACACACACACACACACACACACACACACACACACACACAGACTCTTTTTATCACCTCCTCGGGGTTGTGAGTGCCAAAAAAGAACCCACCAGAGCTACTCTCTCCCCTGGGACATGCCATCACGCGATGCCCACACTGACTGCGGTGGTGAGGGCCGATCACGGCAGCACTACATGCCCAGGGCCAGGTTCCTGTTTGAGAAGCAAGGGATAAAAATAAACAACTGCACAAGGAGCTGGGAGGAGGCTGCTGAGGCCTGGCCTAAGCACGTCATGGGGACGTGAGCGCTGCCACACCGGAAAGAAACACTCTGCATCAAACATTTATCAAGCTGAGAAAGAGAGAGAAGGAGAGAGAGAGAGAGAGAGGGAGAACAGGAAAGGAGGAGAGAGAGAGAAGGAGAGAGAGAGAGAGAGAGAAGGACAGAGAGAGAAGGAGAGAAGGAGAGAGACAGAGAGAGGGAGAAAAGGAAAGCGGGATAGCAGGAAAGGAGGCGAAAGAGAGAGAGAATTAATGAATGATGAGGTACAGTGTGCACCGTACATCATGATGGGCTCTTAGCAGAGGAGACGGCACATGGCACACGCGGGCACCAGACAGGGCTTCACAGGGGCGTGGCGTGGTGGTCCTCCCCCCCAGAGAGAGAGATAGAGAGAGAGAGAGATAGAGAGAGAGAGAGAGAGAGAGAGAGATGGCAACAGCAGCAGGAGTCTGTCTTAGTGCACCGAGAGCTGAGGGGGTCTGTGTGTGGAAAATGTCACCTGCCAGATGGGCTGAGGAAGAATTAGCCACTGTGTGAATTCCAGGCCTAATTAATCGAGTGAGGAAATCCACCAGGAGCAAGAAAAAAGGCAACAAAGAGGGCCGCTCCAGGCTGAAAGGGATCTCTGCCACTTCAGGCTCATTCAGACTCGGAGCGTGACCAAACGCCACTTACTGGAGCCTGATGCATTATTTACAATAGACCGTCCCCACGGTTTATGAGGGATGAATCTGTTATTAAAGGATTTGTACCTACATTGTCTGCCTGACATGTGACAAAATAAAAAAACAAGCCCAATGAATGCAAAGCTGACTGCGGTTGATGTTGTGATGTTCTTGCCATCTGGCCCCCCTTCTTCCTCCCCTGGAGAGCGTGATGTATCCGAAGCCCCGTGAAGCAAATTCCCAATGCTCCGGCTTTCCCGGCACACAAGCGAGAGCATCCCGGGAGCCCTCTCCATGGAGAGCGGTGTCAAGAGACATGGGGGACTTTAACATCTGACTGTGTTTATGAAGCAGACATCCATGACAGCAGACAGTCATTAATAACGAGACGGCTTCACACATTTCAGGGAAAGGGAGAAAAGGCAACGAAGGAAAGTGGAATAGAAAATATGTATTCTCTCTCTCTTTCTATCTCTCTTAATATCCATCTGTCTGTCTCTGGGGCTCTGGATGCAACTGCATTTTGCCTAATTAACTTTCAGCAATCGGGAGTATGAGTGGCGGCTTCACCCAATCCCAACCCCCCGCCCCTGCTCTTGCCCTGCAGCCCAATGCATTCAGAAGGAGAGTCAAAAACACAGGTGTACACTGTTGTCCTCTGCTCCAGGCAAGAGAGTCTGTGCATGTTTCTCTCTCCTCTTCTGTTGTGGAGATTGAGCCTATTGAATGAATGCCAGTAGAAACCAGCGTGCTGAGACATAGCAGAAGGCGTGTGAGGTTAGAAGTGTTTTACACATTGCAGTTTTTCTTTCTGCCTCTTAAAGATTTAATTCTGCACAACTGGCAGACCTAAAGAAGGACATCCAGCCTAAAGAATCCTTTCACACACATTCCTAAAGATGTGGGGCGGGTTCATACCAGGTGGCTCTTGCACAGAACCACACTGCCAGCAACACTACTAAATCATCAAACCCACTAGGAGACGACCCAGAGCATCTCCATTGAACCTTCTCTCCTCCTCGTTACTCTCCATCCCTCTTCCAGCAAAACATCCTCCCTTTTCCCTTCTATTCATCTCCAGTGTCAGGACGACACTGAGCCGGCCACAGGCAGGGGGAGAAGTAATCCGACTCCCCACAGATAATCAAATCAAATCAAAAATACCCCAAAAAACAGAAGGAGGAGGATTGTGGTGTGTGTATATGGTGTACTCTCTCACACACACACACACACACACACACACACACACACACCGAATAACACGGAATAACATGAAATCAATTAAAAATGATTATGTGTGACAAACGGCTCCTCTTCTCCTCGTCTTGTCACAGGGTACTCTGGAGACACGGGGACGCAAACACACACACACACACAAACACACACACACGTTTAAAGTTTATGTTTGTAGGGGAACAGGAATATGCTCAGTCAACTACCAATGCTCTAAATTAAACACAGCGGGGAATCAGACATGACAATGTGCTCCTATTAAGTCAATGAAAGAGTCCCCTGACTAACAGTCTGCTCTTACAATGCACAGAGAGGCATGCATGTAGAGAATCTGTTGCATGTTATGAGAAATGGAAATATGGGTGGTATTGTATGTATATAATAGAACCTTCCAGATGGGTGTGTTGTCAGCTGTAATCCAGCAGGGAGTGAATGTGAAGGTAAGAAAGTCCCAGCTAAAAGTAGCATATTTTTCTACAGCAAACACCTGCTGAAGCCTCAAATACGATTTTGCTACCAATCTACCACTTTCCTCTTCCGGCTGGATAGATCACATGCAATTGCATCGTGATTCTCACATGCATGCCCGCACACACACTCACACACACTCACACACACTCACACAAACAAGCGCACACACGCAAACACATACACAGTTTCCGACAGAGCAACTTCATAGCTGAGTTCACTTAATCTAACAATCCGCCAAACTCCACTCCCACTGGCCGTGCACACACCAGCTCTCCCTGCTCGCACATGTTCATAAATAAACATTTTCAATCACACTTCGCCAGCGGTCGCAGATAGCACACGGATTAGCTGGGGTGGTGATGTGTCGTATCCCACTGCTCACTGTCAAACTGACATGAAGGAGGAGGAAGGGAAAGAACCCCTACCTGAGTTGCATGCATTTACCAATGGCCTTAAATAATGGATGAACAAAGCTCTTAACGTGCCAAAGGACACTCCTTGCTCAGCCCTCTCAAAAGGCGTTTTCTTCCGCTCAAGCAATCTAACTCTCCCTCCACAGTTGTCAGGACAACATACTAGGGCTGAACGATTTGGGAAAATAATAAAATTTTCCCCCAATATTGTAATTGCAATTTAATATGCAATTTTTTTATTTTACCCTCTTTTTTCCCAACAAAACATAATGAATGGTTTAAATATGACCAACACAATATTAAATACATTTACTGTAAAATATTCTTTCTTAGACCATGTTGTAATCGCGGACATTGCGGTTAGAAAATAGCGTTTTACCATATCGCAATTTAATAGCAAATGCAATTAACCGTTCAGCCCTAATACACACACACATGAATAAATGCGGACCTAGAACAAAATGGAGAGAGCAAATTTACACACACATGTACACACACACACTCTCACACACACACACACACACACACACACACACAAATGTGCACGTATGTGCACACTCACAAAAACATACACACAAACACACATCACCAAGCAGTGACAACAGCCTTTGAACTGTATTTCTTCCTGCAGTGGGGGGTGATTGCT
This sequence comes from Sprattus sprattus, assembly GCF_963457725.1. Lineage (NCBI taxonomy): Eukaryota > Metazoa > Chordata > Actinopteri > Clupeiformes > Clupeidae > Sprattus > Sprattus sprattus. The sequence continues at coordinate 44,047,514 of NC_137921.1, read as the reverse complement.
TTGAAAGGGAAGACACGAGTCATATGTTTGCCGTTTAAAGGCATCAGAGGCCTGACGAGGCCAGCCTAAACGCCTCAGCCTTTAAATCAGATCCCATCTCACGTGAGGCCGACCTCGAACGCTCTGCTGCAGGAATCTGGAGGGAATGTAGGCGGTGTCTCCCCCTTGGAGATCAACCAATGAGATCAGACGGGGCGTGACGCCACCAGCGGGACGTATACCCCACGGAATACTCCTGTGCACACATCAATCAGGACCGCGGCCGATAAAGCACAGACTCACCAGGCAGCAGTATTGGGGCTCTTGTTTGATTTATATTGTGACAAGTATTTATCTATAGTAGCCCCAGCAAAGCACTGACTCATAATAGAATGCTGGGTAAGAGCCTTAGTGTCTTCATCCAGAAAAATCTATAAGATCTTGTTGACTGCAATGTGTCATGAGGTGTTTCTGTTTTGTTTCTATTCGGCTACAGCTTATGTGGTAGCCCTTTAATAGCTTTAAGTCAGTCTCAAGTGTGCATGATGTAAACAGTAAAATACAAGTCTTCCACTGAGTGTGGACTTTACTGTGGGTGGGGGGTGAGGTGATAGGAGCAGGGTAAACAGGTTCTTGCTTTTTTTTCTCAGGCTGATTAAATTAAACTGAGTTGTTTCATTGTTCAGGGGTGTTCATCTGAGGAGGGACTATGAGGTGAGGAACAAGACATGTTTACTTATCTTGAGAAGAGTTTTGGTGCCAACCATCACATTGGCAATTAACATACAGTCCAGTCCAGTACACACAGGAAGTCGTGTATGTGTGTGTATGTGTGTGTGTGTGTGTGTGTGTGTGTGTGTGTGTGTGTGTGTGTGTGTGTGTGTGTGTGTGTGTGTGTGTGTGTGTGTGTGTGTGTGTGTGTGTGTGTGTGTGTGTGCATAGTTTTTACCAGTGGGCAACTGCTTGGGGCCTCATCTGCTAAAAGGTCTCGTGAATTTGTGTTTCCTTTTTTAAATTTATAATACATTTTTCCTTTCTTCCAAAACGAATGATGATCTTTAACATTTACATGTAAATGCAGTCCCAATATATTTATCATCACTCATATTTTTCATTTCATGGACTATTCGACCTTGACGCAACCTTGTAGCAATTCAAGTAAGCCTACCATTAGAGACAAACAGTCACAATTTTTAAGAAGCCATGAATCATTTTCAAAGTGGATTTCAGTAGAGAAAGATGAGGAAGGAAGATGCCCAGTTTAAGGAAAGTTTGCTTAAACTGATGAAATCCTAATAAAACAGAAAGAGTCTACACGGCGGAGCAAGTAGCCAATGTTATAACAGGTGTAATGTTAGTTGAAGAAGCTGAGCAAGCTAACTTTGGCAACTGTCGCTACCATAACCTGTCTTGTACACGCTACAAAATTGACACTAAACTATACTACACACAACTAAATCTAGTGTTAACGCTCCTGCTGGTTGCGGTGAAGCAGTTACAGTGTGTGAGGCGACACAGACAAACAAACAGTAGAAGTCAGCCGAAAACCAGAGACGCTCCAGCTGATCAGCCATTGCACCACCACCATCACAGAGCGACCGTAGCAGCACATTAGAATTCTCATTTGGGTCTGTCCTTTAGTTCTGTGACTTTGTTGACTGAAAAGAACGGCCTCCAAATAGTTTTTGTTCAACAGTTATAATTGTGAAATGCAAAATGCAGAGAGGCCTGAAATTGGTCTTTGTCTTGGGCCTCCAATTCACTAAAACCGCCGTGTGTGTATATGTGAGGCATGAAGGACCTGCCACCATCTCTGTCTGCAAACAGTCATTTTGCCCTCCCTCCCTTTCTTAGCAGCAGTGAGAAAATACCTTATCCTTTATGCAGTCCTTTCAGAGAAACCACAAGGCCATCTACTGACAGCATCCTGACGTGAATGAAATTACAGGACAAGCACTGGACAGGACAGTCATTACATGAGATGGTTTCTGAAGACTGTACTGCCAAGGCACAAACCTTCCCCCTACCCCTGACAGACAGAAATAGTGAGTGAGAGAGAGAGAGTGTGTGAGAGAGAGAGGGGGGGAGTGTTGTTCATCCTCTCTTTCTTTTAGTACAAATCCTCTGTTTTTAACTGGCAGAACATCTATGGTTTCATCTTACCATCTCTGCCCCCAAGTACACACACACTTGCACCGACACACACACACACTTGCACACACACACACACACTCACACACTTGCACACAGACACAGACACAACCCAAACTCTTCCCACCCTGCTCTGTCTGAGGTATAGCAACCTCATGTCACTTTCAAGCGACTAAATCTTGCTTATCTGGATTTTAAATTTCAAATCCCCTTTACTGCAATGGCTCATAGAACAATCCATGATTCCTCAATGTTGAGAACAGGTGTTGGATCCTGATACACACAGATTTGTGAAACAGGTTCTCTATAGCTGCCAATTTTAGTGCTCACACTAAATGGTAATAAACATGCTGATACACTGTTATAACAGCAGTCACTTGGTGCAATGACGATAAACCTTTGATCAATGAAAGTAGTTTCATTACAGACACAATTACTGCCGCACATAACATTTGTGAGGCGTCTATTCAGAGGCAAATTATTCCTATTTGATGAGTTTAGTAGCATCTCATCAGTGGCAGAGTCTGGAATGTGAGGCGTGATGGCGGTGTTACGGTGGCATGTTGGGGACAGCGGAAGACGCTCGGCGTAACAACTGTATTGGGTAATTACCCGCTGGTAATTGGTGTCAGGGGCCCGTCAATATTGGCAGACTGCAGAGGTGCTGGTGTCATGTGTCTGCATTAGAGGCTTCCATCTGTCTAATGACTGGAGCAGGGGGAGGCCAGAGATGAAGAGGACCAGGCCCTAGCATGCACCTCCGGCGGGGGTGGGGGGCGATGACGGGGATTGAGGGTAGGGGTGGGTGTCAACTGATGCACTCACAGTGCTGTGGATCTCACTGAGGAATGGGGAAAAGTTAAGGGCACCTGGATTAGGAACTGGATTGGACTGGATAAGGGATTGATTTTTGGTGTTTGGTGTTGGGGAATTGCATCCTGTGGATCAGTCTGAACATCTGAAGTGAATCCGTTTTCATTTGGTTGTGACGAATCTTCCAGCAACTGACCTCAGATTTTTTTTTTTTAAACCCCTGGATTGTTCTTGGTAACAGAGTAACCATAGCTCCTTGTTAAAATGTGAAGGCACTATTAGGTTTTATTCTGTTTTTATCCATAGCCACAGAGACTTTGTGACTTTGACAATTTCTTCAGCAAGATAAAAAAAAGAATTACTTTACCTTAAAACACCTACTTTAAGTTTTAACAGAACAAATGCACATAGAACATTTTAGCACACAGGTCTTAAGAGCTTTGCATGTCATTACATAGAATAGAATAATCCTTTAAAAAGCCTTTTGAGACCCCTTCCTCAAGTCAAATTTCAGGCTTAATGACTCACGTAACCCTAGTCTGGAAGGAGGTATTCTTTGGCAATGTAGTCTGAGGCGCAGAGGAGAGGACATTCTGATCGAATACTGCATTTGGCAGATCAACGCCGCCTTTGTAAGACTAAAAGGCCAATCTTTCTGTATTCTCCCTTGGGGAGGAATCTTCACAGAACCAGCCTATTATTATTATAGTCATTCATCTTAAGACACTGGCCAGAGGGGGGGAAATCGACCAAAACTCACATCACATCAAAACACACACACACACACACACACACACACACACACACCACACACACACACACAAACAGACACACACACACACACACACACACCACACCCACACACACACACACACACACACACACACACACATACACACACAGCCACACACACACACACACACACACATACAAACACTGACAAGAAAAGCTGCATGCTTTCTGTCCTCAGACAACATAAGCCACAGCTTCCCCTTTGAGATGCTAGAGCACTCAGCTGCATCCATGATTACCAATGAAGAAGATAAAACATTGGGGGTGGAGGAGGAGATTGCCTTTCTAAATGTTCTCTTAACACTGATATTCAGACTCTGGCTTCATGGGGAGATGTAATAAACCGTTTTCATTCTCGTTACAGTCAGCCATTTACCGACCCCCCTACCGTACCAATTCTGCCTCTTACAAAGGAATCTTTCAGGGGTGGGGAGGGGGGGCATTTAGCACATCTGCTGGCCCAGAGTACACAGCTCTCTCTGTGACTTTGTCTGCATGGGTGTGACTAAGTGACAGAACAGATGGAGAAAGAGAGAAAGAAAGAAAGAGAGGACAATGAGAGAAAGTGAGAATGAAAGACACACATGAGAATCAACAGCTAGCTGCACAGGCAGCGGGGAAGACATCTGCAAATGGACTGGCTGGTCACAGACCAGAGAACACAAGCCTGAATCTTTCCTTCTTCTTCAGGCCTCATAATGCTGAGGTGAAGAGTTTAAATTTCCTCCCCAGACAGAAAGGCTGGGCTTTTCCAAATTGCAGTTCTATCTTCTCTTCCAGCGACAAAAAACAACAATCAAAGGTGTGCAATAATCTCCAAAGCCTACACTGCAGCCGGTTGTGTATGTGTGTGTGTGTGTGTGTGTGTGTGTGTGTATAAGGAGCTTCTCTGTGGCTGTGCAGTGTTTTTCAAAGAGTAATTTTCCTCTCTCCTTCCATGCTCCACATCTCCCAGCCATTCCTCTTGGCCGCTCCCCATGTGAACTTGTCTGCACAGAGCTGGCTGATGGATGGAGTGTTAATTAGCCTGTCTCCGTGGTGGGGGTGCGGCTCCGGACCAGCGAGGAGGACAGAAGGGGGTGCTAGGCAGAGCGGCGGGGGGCACAGGGGTGTCGGTGGGGTGTCAGCAGGCTCCAGTGCCCCCATGATGGAGGACTCATCTGAGGGAGAGTAAACATGGGGAGTTCCCCTGCCGGAGCTGCTGGAGTGGCACAGCGACCCACACTGAGCAAATGACAGGTCTGCAGGTACCAGACAGAGTGTGTGAGAGAGAGAGGAGGGAGAGTGAGAGAGAGGAGAGAGGAGAGTGATAGAAAGGGGAGAGGGGAGAGTGTAAGAATGGGGAGAGAGGAGAGAGAGAGAGGGGGAGAGGGAGGAAAGTGTGTGTGAGAGATAGAGGAGGCAAGAAAGACGGAAAAAGACAGATAACAGACAGAGAGAGCGAGAGAGACAGAGACAGAGAGGGAGATGCTGAGAAAGACACTGACAAAGACAGAAATCTAGTTAACTGCCTAACAACAATCCTGGCTCGTTTGGATGCCAGCTCTTCGTCATGTACTCAAAAAAAGACAAAACAAAAAAAAAGATTTATGAAGTCTGAAATTCTCCCCCTCATCTGCCAGGAGTGGGACTGAGAAGATAAACAGAACTGCAGCAGAACCGCTCCGAACATCCACATATAGAACTAATTTTCTGACAAAGCGAGAGAGGGGGCTTTGTTGTTGATGGCTCGCCTATGTACGATGGCCATGGAGCCCAGAGCACGCATCTATTTCTGCAGCGCTACCTCTGTGTGACTGGGCGGCCAGGGGCCAGTGACCCGGCCATGTTGTCTTACAGCTTCCTCCGATTAAGCGTGTCGGCACAGGGGGGATGCTGAGTCTTCACAAACACGTGTCAGCGAGCCGGTCGAACACCGATCCTTACGCCGGGCCACTTGGCTGACCACCGGCGAGACCCTGGCTAGCTTCTGGAAAATTGCTTCCTCCTCTCACGCTCTCTCTTTCTTGTTCTCTCTTCTTTTGCTGCCATCTTCTTCTTGCTGCTGTCAGCAGTCTGCTCTAACATGTAGAGAGAGAGAGAAAGAGAGAGAGAGAGATAGAGAGAGAGAGAAAGCTGCGAAAGAAGGTGCAGAGGAGCTGCGAAAAGGGGGCAGCGCAGATAAAGGGCAGCTCAGCTGCACAGAGGGATGTGGCCGCCGCGCCCAGAATGCGCTGCTTGGTATTCTGAGAGCGCGGCCACATCCCAGGGACCGGGGGAAGGGCCGTGGCGGCAGCATCAGCAGCATCAAGGGAGAGGGAGAGGGAACAAAAATAAGAGAAAAGAGACCGCAGAGATGCTGTGTTGTCACTGTTGTTGTAGGGCAAGAAAGGAAGAGTTTATAGTCCCCATTACTAAGGATACGGGGACACAGGCCAGCCTATTTTTCCAAACCCTCATAAATCCTCTGGCCTCCTCCCAGTGCTGCTGCCCGCGCCACCCATCCCATATTCCTCGGATTGAGCAAGACAGGGTGGAATTTATTGGGAAAAGCCTTGAAAACATGCTTCCCATCACCCTCGAGCCTACCCTGTAAAGGTTTTACTAAACGCCTCCACATCAGTGCCTCCTATGATGAAACCTAAAACAGACAGCTCTGGGCACTATATAAACACATCGTGTAACCCAGAAGAGGCCCAATGCTTAGCAACCCTGCACTTATGCTACAGTGCTCTATGGAAGAGAGAACAGATAGAAATGCTCCTCTTCTACTCTCTCTACACTCTTCAGTTTGTTCATGCTGGGAATGTGAGGATCCCAGATGTGTGCACTGGGGTGGAGAGAGGAGAGGCAGTGAGAGCGAAGTGTGTGTGTGTGTATGGGGGTGGGGGGGGGGGTTGCCTTCTGATCAATTACCCCCCCATTACAGGGCAACGGAGTCGATCTGTAGCAGATCAGAGTTGCCAGTGCGCCACTTCCAACTATCCATCAGTGCAGGGGGGCTGCGCCTCGGACGAGGAAGAGCTGCAGTGGGATGTGAAAAGGAAAAGACTCCCAGTTATCTTTGCTCAGTGTCGTAAAGGAACCGAAGGCTTGGCGCCCGGTGCTAGGGATCCAGCATCATCCAGCCCGTCTGGTGACACACACACAAACACACACATACACACACACACACACACACATACACTCACACACACACATACACACACGGACACACACGGACACACACTGTCTGACGCCCTCTCCCCAGCTCACCAGAGAGAGCTGAGTATTGACTGAATGTCCACGGGCATCATGTCTGATCAGATCTGTTTGGGAACTGTGATCTGGACGTCTCTGTTAGTACTGCTGAAGCCACTCTGGGAACAGAGATAGCAGGTCTCAACCTCAAATTGGTACACCTAAACACCTGCTGTAACGGTTATGACAGTTATGACTGTTAAGTGATAATGACCTGATTCTCACTGATGAGATTACTGGTCAAAATAGATGTTTTTGAGAGCAGTTGGAACTATCATTGAGCTTGATATAAGTGCACTGAATACAGCAAGCCTTGTTATGTTTCTGTTGTTTTGTTACACACACACACAATCAGTGTTATGTTCAGTGACAATCCTCACAAACTATGCCACCAGCTTAATCTTGTGTCAGGTTAACCCGTAAATAATTTCAGGTTAAATCAAGTCCTGTTGCCATATGCCACTCCTCTTCCTCCTCCTCCTCCACTTCTCTCTTTGTCTATCTATCTGTCTGCCTGTCTCTCTTTCTATTTCTCTCTCTGTTTGTTTCTCTCCATCCCTTGTGGCACCTCTCCAGACTCCATACAACTGGCAAAGAGGCAGAGTGAAGATAAGCATACAAGCACAGAGTCTCAGAGGAAGTCTCGGCAAGCTTAGGGAAGATTTCTCCACTTAGCTCAGTTTGATTGAAATTGGGTGATCTTAGATGTGTCACATCAAGCATCTTCCAAACTTCTCAGGCAAACAAACAAGGAAGTAAACTACAGTGTAAACAACAACACATACATCAGGGGAAAATAATGTGACATACACTCCATCACATTCTACTCCGAAGCTGCTATTAAACCCACAGGAGAACCTCACCTTTTCTCTTCCTCCTCAGTGAAGAGGAGGAGTAAAGCGGTTCTGAGGCTAAGAAACTAAATCACTGCACCAGTGAACATGCCACAGCCTCATATGGCCTACTGTTGTGACCACTGTGCACTGTGAGTCTACTATTACCTGTATCAGTCTTCACAAAATGGCTTCATGAATCAAGGTGAGTTACAGTGAAATCGGATCAGTGAAGCATCCATTGATTGTTTTTTTTGTGTGTTCCTGATTTAGACTGTGTGTGAGAGGTATTTCTGGAGTCTGCCTGAAGCTCTTGTGTTGAGCCCCGTTGAGTTTTTTGGCATTTCCAAGCAGTTTGGATTACTGATTCAGTGCCTGGATCTTAGAGGATGAGGTGACCTGCACAGCCTGTCACACAGTCCAACCATCTGGCCGCGGAACTGCCCTGAATCATTCCCACCGAGACGCAGAGTGGGTGGTGTGTGTATATTATATAGGCATGTGTGCGTGTGTGTGTGTGTGTGTGTGTGTGTGTGTGTGGGTGTGTGTGTGTGTGTGTGTGTGTGTGTGTGTGTGTGTGTATGTGTGTGTGAGAGGGTGTTCTGATCAGGGCGTTCTGATCTGTGTCATGGCCGTTGGTGCTTTTTCTGTTTGCTGCTCATAGGATTGGCAATCAAACTGAGACAGGGCACATTCTAGGACAAAAAAAGCTTTTAACACGCTGACGGAAGTGCTGGCCTCTGAATTGCACACATGTAGGTCCACAGCGGCCCTCTGGCAGTTCAATTATTGGCAGAAGCACAACTCACAGACGGACACAATGCAAGCGCTGCGCAGTCTATACGAGTAATTATTGCACATGCTATTGTCGGTGTGATAAATACACGTGAAATGCATATAAACAACATTGGGGGCATTAGCATTAATGCGTTTTCCATACAGCTCTGTACTTTGTCAAGCCAAAGAAATGGAAGGGCCCAGGTGCCCTAAAATAATTCACTTTTATTCACGCAGTCTTATTAACAGAGGTGAGAGATAATCAATATTTTAATTGCTGGTGGACGGCAGCTATTAAATTTGTGTGTGTGTGTGTGTGTGTGTGTGTGTGTGTGTGTGTGTGTGTGTGTGTGTGTGTGTGTGTGTGTGTGTATGTGTGTCTCTGTGTGTGTGAGCTTGTGTGTGGGTGGGTGTATTAGATGCAAATAGGCTGAGCAGACATATAGACATTCAGCCTGAGGGCAAAGCAGAATTGGAGAGTGCAGGAAAACCTCTAGCTGGAGGATTTCTTATTTCCACCAACCTCTTCCCTGGAGGAGGCACTATTTTTGGCAGTCACAGCTACTGCACACAAGGCAAAGAAAATAAGAGATTGGGCGGGAAAGATGTATAGAAAAGGTGAAACAGAGAGAAAGAAAGGGACAGAGAGATAGAGAAAGTAAGACCAAGTATAGTGTTGTGGTATGGCATTGTATGTGTGTATATGTGTGTGTGTGTGTGTGTGTGTGTGTGTGTGTGTGTGTGTCTGTGTGTGTGTGTGTGTGTCTGTGTGTGTGTGTGCGCGCGTGTGTGCGTGTGTGCGTGTGTGCGTGTGTGCGTGTGTGTGCGTGTGTGTGTGTTAAAAGGAGTGTAAGGAGGTTGTGTGAATGTGTTGGGCTTAACTATGGTTTCTACTTCTTTGCGTGGCTTATCTCCTGTTCTTTTCAAACCTGGTAAACATGGCAGAGAAGCTGCGCGGTGTGGTCCCCACCCAGACGTAGCAATATTTAAATAATGCAGCACGACCGGTGACAGAGGGTCGCGCCTTTCCCTGCACCACTGGGCTGCCCCACAAATTTACGAGGGGATCCGTAAGAGCCGCCCGCATCCCTAGAGCACGCAGGAGCAATAGCTAAGCCTGGACCTCAAGATCAATACCCTGCTCTGCCACCATCTTAGTCAGCATGCTGCTTGACAAAAGGTCAAACCATTACCACATTACAGCGGTCAAACCTAAACGTTATTACACTGTGAGGTTTTCGTCGCCCACTGCAAAAAGATACACATTGAGCCCTCACTCCAAACATTCTGTCATAATCCAGCAGGTGAAGTTAACAGGAAATGAGTCCAATTCATTATGATGAAATGAACCCAATGAATGATGTGTTCAAGAAGACTGAATCAGTGCACTGAGACATTCCAGATCCCTCCATATTACGACCAAAATATCATCACCTTGACACAAACCAACTCTTCCACCTACCCCTGTGTCTACGATAGAGGCACGTGTTACAACGGATGACAAGAAGGGAAGTACATAAACATCCAGACTTCTGTTGGTTTTCCCAAGTCCCTGTTTCCCAGGCCGCCCTCTCAACATGACACACAGAAACTGTCCCAGCGGACCCAAGCCAAGCCTCCATTTTTCTGACAGCTTCATTTTTTCCCCCTCTCTCCCTTACCGACTGGCGGGAAGGCTCATCAAGTTCAACTATAAATAATCCTAGCAATCATAAATTCACGGCTGCTTGCGACGGACCAGCCAGCAGTGCTGTAAAATATGCATTAGTTTTGTCATTTTGGGCCCAGCCCCAGCAGTGGACGAGGGGGGAAAACTTGGAGGCGGAATCGTAAAGCCATGGAGACCCTTTCAAGGTTAAATTAAGGAGGCGCTAATAAACTGTGGGCATGTAAACAGCATTTTGCACACTGTAATTCAAATGGCATTGCTGGTGGCGGAGGGCCCCAGGAAAACACTGAGTACAAATAAGAGGAGGAAGAGGAGGAGGTGTGAAGACAACAAACCAAAACACTGCAGGTCGCTTTGCAATTCTCTTCCTCCTCCTCAAAATGTTAAAATGAAATGAAAGTGGTCAGAATGCTTTCAATAACCTCTTCTATAACACACTGTGTCTGTTATCAGCCCTGATGAGTTTGGCTGTGCTGGCTTGCCAAGATATCAAATCACAAAAATAATCACAACTTGGCTTCCAAGCGTGTCATAGGAGGCAGATCGAAAAAAACTCTGTTCCAATTTTTTTTTTACTAATCTTCCTACACAAGCACACGATATGCATTTATACATCTACACATGCAGTGTAAAAACATACGAAATGCCCATCTGCTGTCAGTCAAGATTGGTTATAAAAGCTGCTTGACAAGTTTTTTAATTGGTCAATTTCATTACGGTTCCACATGAAGACGCCTCATGTGGCGTGCCACGACACAATTTTGGGGCTGATTAGGTTCGCTTTGGCAGTGCAGTATATCGTCATTATACTCTTAGATGAACAGCAGCTTGCTGCTATACTGGGCTTTATATCACATTATCGGTGAAGATCTGAATAGACAAGTGGCGTGCGAGCCTCCTAATGAAAGCAATATTGATTTCGGGGCTGGCGGAAAGAAACTGAAACAGCAATAAGAAAGGAAGGTAGGGGGAGAGAATGAGAGGGAGAGAGCGTGTTATGAGGCCATTTTATTCTTAGGTGCACAGAGCCAGGCAGATAAGACAAAAGCAAAGTTGCTTGTGAAACTCATTAAAATGCAAGAGGGAAGCAGAGAGAACACTAAAAGAGAAAGCAGACGGCAAGTGTGTGAGGGTGTGTGAGAGAGAGTGAGTTTGTGTGTGTGTGTGTGTGTGTGTGTGTGTGTGTGTGTGCGTGTGTGTGTGTGTGTGTGTGTGTGTGTGTGTGTGTGTGTGTGTGTGTGTATGTGTGTGTGTGTGAGTGAGTGTGCATCTGATAGAAAGAGAGAGAAAGAGACTGATAAAGCCAGTGAGAGAAAGGGAGGTAGAGAGAGAAAGCACACACAGAAATAGAGAAACAGCAAAAGGGATACCAGAGGGGAGAGAGAGAGAGAGAGAGAGAGAGAGAGAGAGAGAGAGAGAGAAAGAGACAGACAAACACACACACTGTGTGTTTGTGTGAGAGAGAGACAGAGAGAAAAATGGGCGGATGAAAAAAGCCCACCGAGTGAGAGGAAGAGAGGGGGATATGAGCGCAGCTGAAGGTGTAGGCAGCAGAGGAAGCATTAGTGAGACTACCCCATCAGTAAAGGCTGATCCATAATTAAACACAGCTCTCCAGCTCAACAGCTGGGGAGAAAGGTGAGTGAGAGAGGTAGAGAAAGAGAGACAGAAGGAAAGAGAGAAAGGATCTGGGGTGGCAAAATATGGCAAAAGGTTACTCTGTGAATGGGGTGACATCAGACTTGGGAGAGGGTGACTGGAGAGGGAGGCAGGGGAGAGTTTGAGTGTGGAAACAGGGATCAGGCAGGCCACTGCTTTTCAAAGAGCTGCCCACAAAAGAGCCGTGGGCCTCCAAGAGCAGGACCTGTTTGTCCTGACTGGAATTTCAAACTGAGCAGTGGCAGACTCGTGTCTGTGGTTACTGTGATACACACAAAACACAAACTCAAAAATCATAATATAGGATAGGAATGAACCAGTGACTATAAAAGAGCACATGAATGAACCGAATGCACAGTTTGTATCCTATGGCTGGGTGAGATATTTCTCCTTCCAGCAGTGGAATTCCAAATAGCAAGCAAGGTTGGATCCCCTCAGCTAATTAAGCCCCAGAAAAGCCCTCATGCTTTACACTTAATGCTTAAACCAGGCATTGCCATGCAGGCCTGAAAATCACTCCAGCATTGGTTGGGAATATATATGAAAATCAATTGGACCCTTCCTGTCTTTTGCTTCCTACCCTCCTCCCCCCCCCTCCCTTCCTCTACTATTATTTGAGGAGCTTAATGGGAAATCAAACAGAGATAACAGGCCAAGTACGGAGGAGGAGATTAAACGACCCCACAGAGAAAAAAACATTTCCCTCCATGATTATCACAAACATACAGTGTAAACTTCAGTGATTTGCAACTTCAACATGCAAGAGCACATACATACATGTACATACACACACATTCACACACACGCACACACTCACACATCAGAATATCTACCGGCTTCTCAGCTCACTGTGAGCTGGCAGCCTTCCAAAAGAGCTTCCAGAGGCCACGTTTGATTCGCCAAGAAGGCTCCTGTTGCCAGGAGACGCATTGATTGACGCATAAGACTGCCTTCCTGTGGTGCCTAGAGCCAAGCGTCACTCAAGGAGTGAATCAGCAAAAAAAAAAAAGAAACGTGTCATACAAATGCATTATATTTATAAACACGTTCCTTATTTGTACTTCCTAAACAAGCACATCATAATTGAGCCCCCATCTGTTAGTGGGAGAAAAGATGAAAGTGAGATTGATGTCTCAGAAGCCATCAGGGATGAGCTTAAAATGGCTGGCTTGTTGGACACCACAAGTTGGCACTAATAATGCATTACTCAGTCTCAAGGCTGTCTCCTCTCTCTCTCTTTTTGGCTCTTTTCTGTTCTGCAAAGACCAAATCTCCACAGTCCTCCCTGCAATCCACTCCTAAGCACTTCCACAATGGCTCTCTTCTCTGGTCAACGAGCGCACCTCCCAAAGTTGCCAAGTGGCTGCTTCCATAATACGCGTGGGCCTCACAGACAGACTGGCCAGCTTAAAACCTGCGGCCGCTTTGGCAGGAGAGAGAGAGAGAGATAAAGCAAAAAGAGAGGATGACTGTCGCTCCCTGCCACCCAAGCTGCAGAGAGAGAGGTAAAGGACAGCCAAAGATGCAGTCATGGGTATCATGGTTAGAGGATAGGAAGCTGACGACTCACTTAACATTCTCCTGAAGAAAGCAGGACTTTCCTTTTTTATTTCTTGCCCTCTTTGTCTCACCCTGTCCCTCTCTCTTTCTAACTAATTTATGTTACTCTTACTAACACTCTCTGTGTCCCTCTATCTCAGGCTTCCAGTTACCTTTCCTATGGAATGTTACAGAGGTTTCCAGAGCGACCATAAGAACACATAGCAACCAGTGCATGTATAAATCCCATCAGCGGTTCCCAGACGGAACACTTACTCTAAGCATCCAGCCAGAAATGCAGCTACTCTGGATAATTCCACCAGTCAGGGTGATAAGGGAAACAGTGAGATAACATTCACACCCACAGAAACAGAACCATAACCATCTCTTCCAGAGGAATCCTCCGGACAATGGCACAGCCTCCCAGACAGGCGGGGCCTTTCTGCTCAGTTAACTGGAACGTGTTGTCCTGTTTTTTTGTGTTTTTTTTCTCTCTCTCTCCTGATGTTTCTCCTCCTCTCCTCCCTTCCCTTCCACTCCCTCCTCCCTGCTGAGTCGCCCTGGCCCCTGCTCCTGACAGACTTGAAGCCAGCCGCCTGCATTAATAAATGATGCTGGCCTCACACCAACTAGGAGCCATGGCTGCCAGGGGTCTCACCGCTCTCCAGCCCCTCCACCCCCTCCACCCCTTCCACCCCAGCTTCAGCACCAACCCTGGATGAGCCACAGATGTCGTTGCCATCTCCATTCCCCAAAACCACCCAATCAAACCCCCTCTTAACGGACATCCAGCCAATGTTGGACAACGACATTACATGTTTCTATTGTTGGGAGTACAGAGAGTACGGGAAGAAAGCAGTGCATAAAATGAAATAAATAAATAAATTAAATTGTTTTCCCAGTGGCGAGGGGTGTGTAGAGAGTGATAACAGTGTTATCTCCCTTAGACTGGCTGGACCTAAGCCCTGGACCCCCTCTCTGCAGCAGACCTTATTGCAGCCGAGGGTCCCTGGAGAAGTCTGGAGGTTCAGCACCCTGGACAGCTGCTCTTCAGTTGAAAGCCAGCCTCACGTCAAAAAGCACTTCGGGTGAGCAGGGATGAGTAGCTATCTAGTCTATCCACACAAAACACACACACACACAGACACACAGACACACAGACACACAGACACACACACACACACACACACACACACACACACACACACACACACACTTAAACACAGAATTATTCTGTACGCACCAGTCAGTTGCCCTTAAAGGCCTCCCTGCTGGAGTTTGGCTGTTTTTTCCACTGTGCGGCCAGAGAGTGCTACACATGCTTATTTTGTTCTGAAACGCATCTTCTGGTAATTATAATGCATTGGTAAAGTGAGGGGCAATTACACAAAGTGCTGACATTGCCGAGCTCACGGTCTATGATATCAACGCTGCACGTCTGGGAGAAAATATATAATTACCCATCCATGGCAGGTGCATGATGGATGCAAATTAGAGATATGGGTGGGAGTCTGAACTCAAGGCATAGCTTCTGTCACTCTGGCATGACAGTTTGCAGAGAGAAGGAGAGAGATGCCAGAGGGAAAAAACAGGTACTCCAGGTATTCATCACCAGCATTTTCACTATGATGTCAGAAGCAAATTACAGATGACACGTACTGTGGCTTTTATGAGAGACTACTCACCCATATTTGCATTTGAGACTACAGGTGGAGAATTCATTTGATCATTGAATCAGTCTGTTTTCACTGCTCCTCTGCTAGGCTACTTGTAATGCACTCCTTTTCCAAAATGTACCATGGTTGAAAAATAGGCTAAGAAAGATTCAGAAGCAAAAAAGATCTCCTTGAACTGTATCTGATGCAAGACCCCAACCACTGCAAAGAGTGCAGACAGCTTCAAGTCTACACCCATTTTAAGGCTACTTTTTTGCTCATCTTAAACTACACAGAGTTCAGTGTGGTTAAAGCAACCCGCTAAAGCCCTAATGATATATTAATAATGAGGTTAGACGGCTGACGTATTGTGCTCTCACTGCTGGAAGCAGATAGTTTACCATCAGCTTTTTAACCCCACTTTAACTCTTCCTTGCAAAGACCACGATGAGCAAAAATATCCAATTACATGGACCCTTATTACCTGTTAGAAGGAAATTACACGGTTTTGTTCTCTTAACAGCAGACAACAAAAACAAAAGGGATAAACAAATAAACCTGATGGACGGAGGACTGGATGATATTTGACTGAACAACAAAAAAAATCAATATGCTACCTCAAATGGAGCTTGCCTAATGGCTGCAAGAAGCAGCAACAAAAACGCACTTAGAGGACCACTGAGCATCATGGGAAATAGGAAATATTTGAAGGTGTGGGCTGTCCGGTATCCAAGGGTGAGGACTGGCTGGTCCTCAACAAACACCCAAACATTAAGACACCAAAAAAAGAAAAACAATCAACATGTAGTGAAGCACAGTGGCCAACTGCTCAGTCAAACAGTGCAGGACCTCTCAATCAGCACACAGCCTAACTCCCCTTTAGTGGAGAAATAAGCTAAGTGTTTGCTGGGTGTGTGGCACTGACACCAACTGGCATTGTGAGCCATTCACGACACTGGCATTTGTAACTGACCCAGACTCTTTGCCAACCAACCCAAGCCCAGAGCCTCGGCCTTGAGCTAGGGTGCAATCACTGCCCTCCGTGGAGATACCAGAGCCTTGAGATTCCACAGCTTGCCCCGCCAGCCCTGAGAACCGAGACTGACACTTATTTACTTCATTAGCTTCGCTCAGAGAAAGGATCTGCTTTCATTCCATTCCCATTTAACTTATCCAGAAAATTAAGAAGATAAAACACATTTTCACTATTCACATTCTATTTCTCTTTCTCTCTGTATTCCATTCTCTCTCTCTCTCTCTCTCTCTCTCTCTGCAATTCTCTCTCTGTGTGAGGAAGTTAATATGGTTCCTGATGACACTTCCTCCTGTGATGAATGTGTTGTATGTGTGTTATGTACACAGCCTCAATCTCAGAGTTGTAGTACTGTTTGTTGCCGATATCACAGTAGGCCAATCTATTTCATACCCAAACATCCATGTAGATAAAAGCAATGCCATCCCTGACGTCAGACTGGCAGACAGTTAAGTAACCACACCTGTAAGTATCACAGCCATCTCCTGAATCAAACACACACCAGCACATTGCCAGTGAACACTTGCATCCACAAAGATAACACGGAGACTGTTGATTTAAAGACTGTATCAGACTAATACTGTAGATTGTCCGCTGTGGTATTATATATCTATATCTTTCTTTCTCTCTCTCCATCTATCTGTCTCTCTCTCTCACACATACACACACAGAGCGAGAGAGAGAAACACAAACTCTCGTGTGAACATGCTTTAATTAAAAGAGAGTCAGCTAAGTATTCATTTCTGACAGCCAATTTCTGATGAAAGGAGAGCGTATGAACCACCCCCGGGATGAATGACAGCCAAATTCATGACATCTCCATCACAAATCCATTTGGGCCGTGGGAGTCTATCCTTATAAGGCTGTCGGACGTTCATTGCCAAGACATATAAGCTCTGAGTTCACAGATACATATAGCTGTAATAGCCTCCATACCACACGTCACCCTGCAGTGCTTCGTTTTTCATTCATTTCTATCTGCTGAGATTTTTTCGAACTCCTAGCCATCGACTGTATTGCGAAATTGTACTTTTTTAATATCTGATTTAATATCTGATATCGATTCATACACAAAATACCGCATTTATACTAGTCCCGATGCCAATATTCAAAAACACACAAGCAACTCAATGCCGTGTCCCTAACATCTTAACAACTGGGCTGCAGCTTCACAAGTTCTCACTCGCTCCGACACTGGCAACCTGGGTGTGTCTCGGCGCACCAGAACAGATTTTTTTGTTTGTTTTCTCTCCGTCTTCCAAGGCCAACTAAAACACCCTCGCTGGACAACAGATAAACACAATCATATCAGGCAATTTGATCACGAATTAATTTGTCTAATTCAATGTCTCTGGCATTTTGTCATCTGACATATTTCAATAGGCTAGTCTGCTAGAAACATTTGGATTAGAGGAAACCAATATGTAAATGCATGACCTGTAAACAAAATGTGTAATTTAGTCAAAAGAAGCAGTAAAACGTAAAATATACGATTAACGATGTAGAAGCCTAGCCTATTCACTAAATGGATCATTCCCTTACGAACTTACCTAACTTATATCTCTTCCCTAATTGTTTGACTCATAACCCTATCTTGCTTGAAAAGGATGAATCGGGACAAACTACTATAGCACTCTTTCAACACGCCGGGGTATCTGTTCATGCAGCACAAATCCCCAAATATGTAATATGTACATCTTTGGAATTCAATACCACTTTACGCTGGTCAGCTTTGGCAAGTCGCCTTTACGGGTCAGTGAAACTTCACTAGAACGTCTGCATCCCCCATCTCGGCAGGTGTATGCGGACCAATAATGGTAGTAAACTAATGAAGAACTTATCAACCACATTCCAGACGAATAAAATACATATGAACCAAACTCACCGCTTTGCTCTCCAAGAAAGACGAGTTTGAATTTTCGTAAAGGGTTCCCAAAGTCATTCCCCACGGTGATATGTTTTGTGTTCATGTCTTTAACAGTGTCGGGGTGTGAACGCGTGCTCCCACTGGTTCTGGTTGTCTTCCGTCGGGATGCGCGAGGGAGAAAGCGAGGCTTCAATCCGCTGAACGGTCAGAGGGAATACTGCACTATGTTGCCTGTCAGTTTCGATTGTCGCTGCGCCTGCGCGTCTCTCTCTCGCTCTCTCTCTCGCTCTCTCCCACACACACTCTCTCTCCGTTTGTCTAGCTTGGCTGTCGCCCCCTCCCAGTACCACGCATGACGTCATGCAGAAATGAGAGAAAGAAAGCAGCCCATCCCCAGGAGTTATCAAGAGTCATATCTCAGGAAGTCATATCAAGGGAAATGGAGGCTGATTGTGAATGGAAATTAAATGAAGTTTGAACTCCCACTTAGCCTGCTGCAAAGCAACTGATGTAGGTTGGCTGCAGCAGAGGCACACTATGGTTGAATAAGCAGGTGATGCAAACAATCAGAGATGACAAAATGGAAGGTGAAAACAAATCACTTTCCCAACTTAGAATATTCAGTGGGGTCACGCAGGGAAAACATCAAGAAATTGAACATGAGAAGTAAGGCTGAGGTGGTGCCATCACTCAACCTTTGCCTATGAGGCAGTAAAAAGTTGGTGAGTCTACCTCAGATATTTTATGCTGATATGGTGTTATGGGGGAAACACTGCTTCCACTGAACCTGCTGGAGCCCAGGGAGATGCAGGGCAACCCACATCTCTCTTACCATCAACCATTTTAATGTGAAATCATGTCTTACTCGGAGAGTATCACGTCCTTACCTCACATATGATGGACAGAAATAGATGTGTGCATGTGTGATAGATATGGAAACGGATGAAGTGAAACTACCAAACAATCAATCCATTATTTTGTATTGTGCAGAATCACCATGTAACATGGTCCCAACACACTTTACAAGTTAAAAAGAATATACAGGACAAAAATAAAATAACCACATGAAAAACATACATTTTAAGGGGACGTTTAAAAAGGTGATGGACCTAACTAAGTCCAAGCTCTAGGATAGGCTGTAATGAAGTGAAGGAAGGTGGGCATGCTTCTTCAACATTTAGTGGAAGGCCTTTCCAGAGATAAGCTCAGTTACCAACAGACTTTCATTGAGACGAGCATTGAGAAGGCGAAGAGGGTGTGAGAATGTATGTGATGTAATAAGCTGAGATAAGTAAGGTGGTGCAAGTCCCTGCAAGGCCTTATAAGTTAAAAGAAGACCCTTTGGCTCTAGCTTGTACTGGCAACCAGTGAAGAGAGGCCAAAATGGTGCTATTTCATCACGTTTTTTTGTTTTGGTCATGATTCTAGCTGCATCATTCTGAACAAGCTGAAGACTTCTTCTAGCACTAGCACAACTAGGAAGACGCAACAAAAGGATATTACAACAATCAAGTCCAAAAGATACAAATGCATGTATTTAGATTTCAGCATCGAATAGAATAGGTCATTGTTCAGCAATTTTGAAATGATTGGATGGCATAGGGTCTAATTGCAGGTTGTGGGTTTGGAGGCTGTTACCAAGCTGGTCAAGGCCTCAGGGGAAATTATTTCAAACTTTCAGAGAGTGCAGTTGAACCGAGTCACAGTGCCTGCATCCATCAAAGTTTTGGAGAGTTCATAGCAGTCATTCTGAGAGGAGTGAGGACCACTGATTTGATCTCTAATTGAGTTAAGAAAGGAACATGTATTAGCAGGGGCATTCTGTGTGTTAAGTAACAGTATCAAACTGAAACCATGGATTTTATTAGTGTTAATCAAGTGCAAGGAATATTCTGTCCTAGCAGATGAGAGTACATGTTTATACTTCTTGAAACCCTCGACCCAAGCAAGGTGAAGAGTCTCTTATTTTTTCATGCACCATCTGTGCTCAAGTTTTCTTCAAAACTGTTTAAGTGCACAGGTGTCATCTGAAAACCATCACGCTGGTTTCATCCAGGTTGGGTTTTTAGAAAATGTTGTTGTAAGATGAGCAACCAAGTCAGGCATTTTATGCAAGGAACCATTCAGATTGTCTGTAAGACTATTAAGGGAATCAGAATTTGCACAACAAGACTTAGCACGGCTGTCAATACGGCAATAAGTAAAAGTATCAGCAGGCCTGCCGTATTTTGCTCAGGCCTGGGGACAAGAAGATGTCCAAAGGCACCCTATCTAAGCCAGGGTCATCTGTACCCTTTTACCCCTGATGCTGAGCCTGTGTATCAGGCTCAGAACACCTTCTAATAGTATAAAGAGATACACTGAAAAAGGCAGAAACTGGCATCATCGATATCCTCCGTACATTCTTCACATGTTGGGTAAAATCTAAACTAGTGACAACCCCATAAATTACACTGCTCTAGAATCTAGAGAATCTCATGACTGTAAAGTCACCCAGTAAAAACATGTTTGACCATAGTTATTGGGGTCTATAAAAGGTTAATGCAAGAACGTGCGGCTGAGTCCATATAACCATGCTTAAATATTCAAAGGTCAAGAGATCTCCAAAAGTCTACTCAAAATAGGGCTAAACAAGTAATGTGCAGGTGAACAAGTGAGAAAAGATGTTTGCTATTCCGCCCCCTTTCATGCCTTGTCTATCAGAAAGTTTGAAGCTATTGTCTAGCGGAGAAGCCCAGAAGTGTTGCTGAAGTAGTGGGCAAGACTTTATATTCAGTAACAAAGAAAATATCGATCATATTGAAAAATAAAATCACTCACAATCTACTGTTCAATAATGAAAACTTCATATCATCAGAGGAGGACACTGAAGGTACAGAATTAAGCTTCTTCGAATTCTTAGACACTGAAAGACTTGTAGGTTTTGTATACTGCTTTATAGCGTTTTTCTAGTCTATTCTTGATTATAACAGGAATGATAGGGAGGATTATCACTAGAAAACATGTACTGTAGGGGGAGCTGGTGGTACACACAAGAGGTAGAGAGGTCACCGGGGACAAAGAAGAGCAATCGGTGACATCAGTGACCGCTGTGTTATCCAGAGTTATTGTGGAGTGCCAGCAGCCAGTCAGTGGCATCAGGCTGTAGTAACGGCATTAAATGTTTTTTTTTTTTTTCTGAAAAAGCATGCGCTATGGAAACGGAGGTGGATACCATCTATGCTGAGGAGTGAAGTTTGTTTCTGAAAAAGATAAAAATAGTTAAAACTGATAAAAAAAATTGAATAACCGCAGGTTGTGTGACAGACAGACGGACTGAACCCATGAGTGAAGAGAGAGCCACCGACTAAAACACACCTCGGGCCATCGAGGGCATAGGGCCTGAGAGGGGATAGGGCCTGAGAGGGGATAGGGCCAGCAAGGGGAGAGGGCCTGAGAGGGGATAGGGAGGGATAGGGCCTGAGAGGGGATAGGGAGGCATAGGGCCTGAGAGGGGATAGGGAGGCATAGGGCCTGAGAGGGGATAGGGAGGCATAGGGCCTGAGAGGGGATAGGGAGGGATAGGGCCTGAGAGGGGATAGGGCCAGCAAGGGGAGAGGGCCTGAGAGGGGATAGGGCCAGCAAGGGGAGAGGGCCTGAGAGGGGATAGGGCCTGAGAGGGGAGAGGGAGGCATAGGGCCTGAGAGGGGAGAGGGAGGCATAGGGCCTGAGAGGGGATAGGGAGGCATAGGGCCTGACAGGGGATAGGGAGTGATAGGGCCTGAGAGGGGATAGGGCCTGAGAGGGGATAGGGCCAGCAAGGGGATAGGGCCTGAGAGGGGATAGGGCCTGAGAGGGGAGAGGGAGGCATAGGGCCTGAGAGGGGATAGGGCCTGAGAGGGGAGAGGGAGGCATAGGGCCTGACAGGGGATAGGGCCTGAGAGGGGAGAGGGAGGCATAGGGCCTGACAGGGGATAGGGAGGCATAGGGCCTGAGAGGGGAGAGGGAGGCATAGGGCCTGAGAGGGGATAGGGCCAGCAAGGGGATAGGGCATGAGAGGGGATAGGGTGGGAAAGTGCCTGAGAGGGGATAGGGCCTGAGATGAACCCACCAGGCTTTTATACTTAATCTGCTTTTGGAACATGTATCACAGAAAAACATCACCAAATGTTTCAAGTACCAGAGATGACAAGGTACACAAATCATGTTCAATGAAATGAAATAAATCAACTTATCTTATGAACTGCATCTGGCTTTTAATTAGTGCACAGGAACATTTCCATCAGGTTAACAATAAAATAATTTATTTAAATGAGTTGTAAATTTTTTCATTTCAATACAAAAAGTAACAGTTAGGTATCAGTGAACATACTTTATTGAAGGTATTGTGAGTGAGTATGAATATTACGATTATAAAAGGATTTGTGCTTATAAAAATATATTTTTACAAATATTCAGGTCACATCTGCACAAAGAGTGCCTTTGCCTTTTGACGTACAGGTGACATCACAAAATAAAAACATCTAAAATATCAAGCTTGCAGCAAGTTCCAGCATTGTTGCTACCGGAAATCTGACCTGGCCAGAGAAACACAAAACAGCCGTCCTAGTTACTCCCAAGTTGACCCCAAAGGAGAGCCGCTCTCTCTTCAAATGAACTGCACTTATACACAGTGTCCAAAAACATACCAGCCTGCAGCCCAATGTGTCCAATCAAAACTGTGTTGAGGTACGTAGCCACTGTAGTATCTACCTGTGTTGTGCGTGGCATCAAACTCAAGCTTTGGAATGGCCAATATAAGAGATATCAGGATGCTAGGATGCCTGGTATCACAACTGCACAATAGCACAAGTACACTTGAAGTGCCGTTCTCTTTTAGTTCTGAAAATGACATATCTTTTTTCGATAGGGGTTAGGCGCTATTTGGTTCAACATCAACAAAAAACACAGATCAACGGAGAGGAGATTAAATAGTAATACTTAAAACACATGTCTGCTGAACATCGGAGCTCCACTATGAATAAGATACATGAAAACTAAAGATCCACACAGTGAGACACACCAGTGTGATGGAGCCTCATCCCCTTTGAGCAGAACCGTACAGGGTCACACGGGGGTCACACAGGGGTCACACAGGGATCTGGGCTGTGGGATGGGCCACGAAGAGTCTCTCCTTTACAGGATCCATGGTCAACCACACCAAGGGACCAACAGGGAGAATGTGCCCAAAAAAGAGGAGGGTTAAGTGGGGAAGCCTCAGCTTCACAGTGGGCCCTCCGGACACTTCTCCAGGTTGTACTCTCTAGTACGCTGCACCTTCCAACCGATGATAGCCAGCAAGGCGATGCCCATCATTTTGAAGCCTACCTGAAGTCCCAGATATCTGCAAGTGAAGTAAAAAAGCCAATTATTGTTTGTGTGGGTGTTAATATTACTTTTATCATTATTAAATGTAATTACTTACTAATTACTTAGATTCGTGGCTGCAAGTTCTACAAGTGCTACAAGTGCTTTAAACTGAAATGTATTACATACTAGTGGTATGCAGGCTGAAATGATGGCATATTGTTTAGGCCTACCTGTTCCTAAGGAGGTTGTTGTCATAGTAACCACAGCCCAACTTCTTCCCACAGACCTGCTTCCACCAGATGCAGGTCGAGTCAATGGTCATCCCAAACAGAGCAGGGGCAGGCAGCCAGGCTGGAGAAACATGGAAAAGAACCAGGAAAAGAAAGGGTGAGTAGTGTAGAAACTTCTTTTTAACTCTGCCATCATTCGAAAAAGAATGTTCAGGCACTATATCAAATAACTGATTAAAGTGTTTTCAACTAAATTCATGTAAATTCTGCTATTCATTTATATACATTTCTTTATTGGTTGCAACAGAGCTTGATAATGCAACAGAATATACTATACAGTGAGTGTTAATGAATAGAATCTGGATATGAAATGCTAGTTAATATCTTAACTACAAAGAAACTGCATTTCCATAATTTAATGATTAATAGCTAGCATTAAGTCTGGACATTAGTCTTGGGACGGTAAGGGTTGTTGCTGTTCAGTATTCAAACAGTGAACCTTGGTGCCCACAACAGGTACACTCATCACCACTAGGGGTCACTAGAGCACTGCCGTAAACTATTATTGGCAGGTATACAATGTAATGAATACAGCATTCCAAATGGCCTTGAGTGGTCAATGGCCTTTTTCTAGAGACATGTTGCACCTCAAATGAAACATTGATTTCTTGGCAAAAGTGCCACATATCCGTGTCCTTCTGTGTTCATCTCAGCTCATCCAAGCACTGCTACATAAACAGCGTTTGAGTAACAGAGAATCAAAGTGAGCCTCCTGAGAACCACTGAGAAATGTCCATGAGAACTGCAACATCATTGACCTGCAGTGACGTGTAAACAGCACTTACCCAAAACCCGCATGAGAAGGAACTGCACACCAATGGCAAGAGACTTTTCCTCCTGAGGTACCGTCCTGCGTAAAGGAAAAAGAGGTTAGTTAATATGACAGCTACACCTGGTTCCGTTCTGCTCTTTAACAGTCGTGTTTTTACAATCCACATTTCATTAGCATAACTATAAACCTCAGGTTTCTAGGGCAGACCCATTTTTAGTGTAGTAACCCTTCATATTAGTATAGTATATTTCTCACATAAAAACTCTTGCAAGATGTAATTACAGTTATTGTTAGGTTTAAGGTTAGTATTATTAACAAATAATAAAATGTATTTAAATGAATAGAACACTTTACTAAAACCCACAACTTAATCTACTGTGTTGGTTTGTACCCAAGGCCTTAAACAAAACAGCTAAATGTTCCCTGAACAGAATGTTCCTTAGTTCTTTGTTCTGCTTCCTTGGTCACCAAGTTTTGTATTTCACAGGTCACTGGTCTTTTGTGCAGGTACAGTATGCACTGTACTGATTTATTAGTGCTTGTGTTTTCCTGTCTGTTCCCAAGAGGCCATTAGCAAAGCACAGTTCTTTTGATTCTATTTATCAAATGATGATTAATGGAATAGGTGTAGTATGACCTATGTCAGAGAGGTATTTTGCATAACTGGATGTCCCTCAGATACACACACAAGCAAATACTTTAATGATCGACAGAAGGATACATGTGTTTCTACCACTACAACATATAGTATTGGTATAAGAATAAAGAGGTAACAGTAAAGAGTCTGTCATCTTCCTATCAACACAAACCATAATTGGATTTGATGGTTACTAACAAACTGGCAGATGTAAAAACGCATGCATTGCTAATGTATCATGCTGTCCACTCTGCTTCCTTGACAAAGGCACTAGCCAGGTGAGGCTTACCACAGCAGTGACTCTCAGCTGAAGTACAGTTGACTCTTATTTACCTGAGGACCATCATGTAGATGGGGTTGTGCGTGAGGCTGGCAACCAGGCCTGCAAGGGAGATGAGGAACATGACAGGGAAAAGGAAGTGGGGACAGCTGTTGCCACAGGAACCAGGACGAGCAGAGCCCCAACCAACACAGCTGCAGTTAGTATAGGCCTGGATGAACAGAAACACAAAGACAGCAAACACTGTTTCAATGTACTCCATTACTCTGGCAGCATGTTCTCACACATTCATTTCTCTTTGAGGTGTATTTCGAATGATGAAAAGCTAAACAGTGTGATTTCACTTATTCTGCTGCATACTGAATATATCTGCACAACATGCATGACAGCAGTAGATGTGATAATTACATTGCACAATTGCATAAATGCATTGGAAACTAATGTAATGGATTGGGGTGAAATACTATTGCTGTGAAATTAACTGTTCGGTATATCAACTTAACTGTACAAATGTCTACAAGGCAGAATAACCTACTATACAAACATGAATTAGTAGATGACTGCGCAATCAGTAGAATGGCAATGTGCATGCAGTTCTCCAGAAGGCATAAATAAACCTACATGTCAACACATTTTCCTAACCACTTCCTAACAGCGCAGCAAATTACAGATAACAATCTGCTTCAGAGTGGACAGCAAACGCTTACCTATTTCAATAAAACCTCACAGGCATCCCCGTTGTATCTCATGTCAGCGGTAGATCTACTCCTCCTCTAAGCTCCCGCAAAGCCTCGTCAGCCGAGTCTATTTCTCATTACAATGGCCTCACTGTATTACACGTCCCGTCAATACATGTAATACACTATTAGCTTAGCCGGGGCTTCTGCTGGCATGAGGGGATTACTCTCGGGCTGGAACATCTTTAAGTGCCTCAGTGCCACTTAGGCCAGTTTCCTCTAGCCGCGTACGGCTAATTACCGATCGATCGGGCTGGGCCATTGATTGCCAACCAAGCGTGCTGCCTGTGACCTAGAACAGCACTCTTTCTGCGTTGCTCCGTCTCACTCGCTGTCTTTTTAACCGCTCTATCCCCCTCTCTCTGTTGATCCTTTGGTAGAGTTTGGCTCGCTGGTCAGATGAGCTAAGTGAGAGCTCAGCTGCTTGCAGTAGATATGTCCAGGCTGCTGCCAGCCACTTGATTTCTGAGCTGTGCTCTTCCCATGCTTCACACCCCTCATCCACAAGGGTGCAACAGCAGAGCCTACAGGCACCTCATCCGACACTTAAGGAGATGCAGGGTTCACATTGTTCTTTGTTTGCGGATTATTGTTTTTGGTGGGGGTATGTTTATTTCCCAAACCACAATTCAGATGCTTGTTCTTTTGTCACATCATTCTTTTGTTACAAGATCTCTTTCTATTTCCTTAGATTTAACCATAACAAAAGCCACCTAAAAACATAGCCTACCAATTAGTATTTTTAATAGCTCCTTGGGTACCTATGATTTCATTGTTGACATATCTCACTTAGATAAGGTTGTGTCATGGATGTAGCATTCATTATGGGCTGTAGTGCGTGCCAGCTAACCTGGACTCTGAAGGAGTTTGTCGGGTCTTTGGTGTAGTTGCTGCAGCCGGCATGGCAGGGAGAGATGAACTCCACGTTGTTTGATCCACACACTGGGTTAAAGGCACTGGAGGCGCAGGAGCAGTCAGAGTAGCACGTGGGCATGGGCCTGGAGGAAAAAACATCATAGTCCAACATAAAAAAAAATTTAGAACAGGAAATATATTGGTTGAAGAGAATAGCATGGGATTTCATGTACTGGAGCTGGATGGACGTGTTTGCATTGGTGAAAAGGTGAAAGCACATGGTACAAAATGCGACAGAACTGAACAGGATTTCGCAATGTGAGTGGCAATCAGAGCAGAGCAGTACACAGAGTACTTTTTGATCCATTGGAGAAGAAAAAACACAACTGATTTAGAGTGTGGGTGACTTTAAAGGTTTGATCTGGCCAGATCTATCTGTAGCACCATTTTGTTGGAATCGCACTCAGGGTCCAAAGTCCAAAGCACAGCTTTATCTCCAGCCATGAACTCCAACACTCCTGAAATCATTGGCCCCCCATGACCACTCTCCTCCTCTGGGCACGTTTACAGACGGAGCTGAACTCATACATGTGGTTCACCATGGGTGACCATCTCTGTGTTTACCTTCAGAGACCAGCAGCTGTTGTTAGATTTCCTACTCGGCCAATCAAAAAGACTCAGGGTAGTCCCCCCCCACCGCCACCCCCTCCTTCGCTCCGCACTGACACCCAACTGCCTGTCAGTACGCCTCAGCTCTTGCGAGGCTCTGGCAAGTCCATCGTTAGGGAGCCAGCGTTGGGCTCGGTGGCCCAGGGGCTGTCAGTCCGAAGCCTGTGCTGTCTCAGAGGAGTGCCCTGTCCTGCCCTTTTAGCTGACAGTTGGCTGACACCACAAGGCCTTTTTTAAAGTAACAACCAGCTCTGCTCTCTCTCCCTTCACTGTTCCAAATTACTGCAGTGCACCAAGCAGAGAAACATGGCCTTGGGAAATGTTTTTTTTTTTTTTTTATGTAGACCAAAGACAACACAGAGCATGAGTGTGTGATACGAAAATAAAAACAGCGTAGCTTCTCTAAGGTATCAAAAGCCTTAAAGGCTGAATATGATAGTGCTTGGGTTGCAGTTGGTATAATTCTAACAAGGAGTATATTTAAGGTATAAACCCATGCTTAATATCATGTAGTTATTAGTCCATTTAATCTCCATGTGGTTTGCAGTATTTTTGCATCCAAACCACTCAGCTTACAAAATGGTAAATTTAAACCACAGCTGAAAGAGTACACCGTAGAAGGTGGATTAGCGGGGTATTCCCCTTTGCTGGAAGCTCAGGATGAGCACTAAGGATTCATGTTTCATTCGGCTATGTAAACTCTAGCGCAGTGTTCTGGACCACCCTTCCCTGGTAAACAACGTCGCCCAGGAAAAGTGGCTGTCTGTCCATTTCTACACAGCTGCACTGGCCATCAGGGGGGTGCTGTTATGGCTGTCATGATCACTATCCTGGACATGCTGGGAAAAGATCATCCTGTGTCGGTCACAGTACACCACAGGGCCTGGGCTATAGGTTTACACTATGGCGGGAAGAGGTGGTTGGGGACGGGTTCAGGAAATGACTCCCAGAGGAGCTGTACAGGCCCAGCTGAGAACCGCACTCTACACCCAGCGAGGGAGAAGTGAAACACACAACACTAAATCAGATTTGAAGCCAAATGGACCGAATGAATGGACACTTGGAGGTCAATGATTCCCAGGATTCCTACTTGTCTGCAACTCGACATGAGCTACTCTACTGCCAGGCCCTTGTGTGTGTGTGTGTAGGGGTGTGGGCAGCACGTCTCTTACCCACTGTGTTTGGGTCTGGGGTAGACCCCCGCTACGGCCTGGGTGGGGCAGCCCATGAAGAAGAGGGGGATGCAGAGCAGGACGGAGATGAGCAGCATGGCCACGGAGAAGCGCGGGATGACGCGCAGAGACAGGCCCGTACGCTTCATGATTACGCCTCCCAGCAGCATCCCCACAGCCAGTGACGGCAGGTTCACCGCACCTGGGGACCACATCAACAAAATAGACAAAAGGTTAAATACGCATGTAAACACACATGCATTGAGACCCGTGTTTTTGCACACCCCTAAAAAACTGTGAAGAGTAAGCAAGACAAACTGCCTGACAACTAGAAACTAACAATCTCCATACGCTGTAAATAATTTAGATATCCACAGGATAAACATTTAAAAAGTGATTGAAACTCGCGAGTCTGAAAAACAACTAGAGCTTGAGTCAATCACACGCTACACAAACAACATAAGACACATTTTGGCCCAGTTCAAAGATAGCTCAAACGTGCTCAGAAACATGCCAAATAGGGAAGCAGACAGGAGGGGGAAGGTGCACTGGTAGCATTCCGCACCCTTTTGACAGGGTTTAACATTTTCTTTCACAGTGGGCCATATGGACTAGGAAAACAGTGCAAGAACATGACATGGAATCTATTTTCCCCCCAGTCTGTGTGATATATGTGACACAAGTTCTGTCGGCCTCCTGACGCATGGCTGCTGCTTGTCCAAGCACCCTCCTTGCACGGGGCTTCATTAAATCAGGTCAGCTCACTAAGTCAGCAGAATATAGGGAGTGCTCCAGATCTGTCTAAATCTGGAGAACCGTGTGGATGCTGGAAACGACTTCATAGTGGGTCATAACTCTTGAAAAAAAACTTGCTACCATAGTGGCAGATTCATTTTTGTGGTTTCAGATATAAATCACCAACAGGATACTGTCTGGAGCTGGCCATATAAAAATACACACACACACACACACATAATAGAATGGTGGTAGTAAATCTCCCTGGTTGTGATGACTGCCAGCAATCTGTTTCTTCTGATAAATTAAACTTGATTTCAAAAGGCGGCACACGCATGGTCTCACGGCCACAATGGAACAAGTTCACTCGTGTCATTTTCTGCTAAGAAGACTTTGAATCTTCAAATCCCTTAATTATACGTGCAGTTCTTCTCTACCCAATCAGAACTGAAAAAACACTTTTTTACCAAGTGTGCTTAGGCACTATGTACTGCAGTCCTAAGCATACTATGTGTTCTGGATACTTTTTATGTTTTCACATTTTGTCACATAATTCACTTGGGATTAGGGTTGCTAGGGTAATGGATTAGTGGAAGGAATAGGTAATAATATGTGCTGACATGAAACATAAATAATGCTCTTCATTACTTACGTAAACACACTGTAACAAAGACACTTAATCTAAGGGGAGACCTATAAAAAAGGCATGGACTCATTGCCTTTTTTGCACTCATTGTCGGCCTGTGTTGCGGTCCACGGAGCACTGACCTATGAGCAGGTTGCCGTAGGAGGGGGAGGTGCTGTACTGGCGCTCGAGGAACTTGTTGAGGAAGGTGGCGAGGCCGGCCACCACGGAGGAGAAGCAGCACTGGGTCAGCACCAGCAGCAGGAAGAGAGGGCTCAGCAGTAGCCGAACAAACAGCCGCGGGAATTCTAGAGAACAGCCAAAACAAACAAACAAACAAACACACACACACACACACACACACACACACACAAAAAAGTTTGTGTGAGGTCAGGGTAGGGAGATACAGTCCATGAACAAACACAAACGTGCGCACATGCAGAAACACAAACACATACATGCGTGAAGGCCTTTAACAATGTATGCGTCTGTGTGTGCGTCTGTGTGTAGGTCTGTGTGCACATACAGGCACATAGTACAGAGGAAAAAGATAGACGTGTCAGAATGATGATACAGAATGAGAAAACACACGAGCGCACAAGCACGAAAAAGAGCCAAACCGGATGTCTGTGAGTTGTTATAGTAAAAATACTGCACACACCCCCCCACACAAAAACAAACCATACACACACACACACACACACACAAAGGCGCAGACACACACACACACACACACACACACACACACACACACACACACACACACACACACAGATGTTTTGGCTTTTGTGTGTGCATGTCTCACAAAACAGTACAAGAAACAGACATACAAGTGATCAAAACAAGTGTAAAATTTGCTGTCAGCATAATTACATTGTATATGCACTACAACACACATAGCAATACACAGTGCACTGCAGGTGCATAGCAACAGAGGTCAAGCACATGCACGCACAGACACAGACACACACAGACACACACAGACACACACACACACACACACACACACACACACAAACACACACAAACACACACACACACACACACAGAGCAACCAATTGCCCCAAACACAAACACAGCCTCTTAGGCCTGGTGAGTGTTTAAGTGCCAGTCAGATCTCGTTACATCACAAGATGTAACTCAAAAGGAAACAGACAGGCAGCAGAACCACGTGAGGGGTGGGGGGTGGGTTGGGGGACAAAAAACCCTTTCACCTCCGGAACGTTATTGTCTAAACAAAAGGGGCCATGGGTGGGGAAGACGCCAGTGAAATGGAATCGCGCGGCAGCCATGGAAATTATTACGCGCACTGTTTGAACGGCCCCTGCCAGGACTGTTTACAAGAGGCATCCAAATGGGTTACATGTACTCCAGCGCCAGGCAGCACAGGGTGCCCACAACAGAGGGGAACAGAGCAGAGCGCCCTGGGTGAGGAGACTTACTCTTGAGGAACGCCAGCATGGAGCCATCCGGACGCTTCAAGTCATCGCTCATGATGTCACTGTCCACCCCTAGGCCCTGCAAAATCAGAGACAGGAAGTTTAAACGCGGACGTAGGAAGGCATCTGCGCACGGTGCATCGTTTTAACCTTTTTATTTTGGAAAATTCTCCTCGCTCATATGTGGGAAGATGATACTCCGTAAAATGGTTATTCACACTGGATTACATTTTGACAGTTTTTGTTCCATTCAGGATGTGCCAAGGGAACCAATATCACTCAATGAAAAACGTTTTTTTTTTTTTTATATAAGAAAAGCCTTTGTTTAATTTGAACATTACTGTGACTGTTCATCTTTTTTCTGGTAGTGACAAATGAGCTAGAACCTTGCTGGCCTACTCTGAGTTTGTCTTCATTGAACAAGTGCCTATAGTTCAGAACTGACAGAATCAGAAACACAATGAAGGACAGTATATAATGAGTATAAAAGAATAACACTATTAGTACACATGTTTTTATAGAAAATGAATGCGATGTCCTGGAAAATCACTTAAAACATCTGAGAGAGTTTCAGAGAATTCTTTCACATCAAAGCTTTTAAGTGATCTCTTGGCTCTGCAGTGCTTCTGGATTGAGAGTAAGTATTGTGCTGTTGGCACTGAGCCAGAGGATGTTAGTATTATATGAAAGAGTGATCTCAGCTGTTGGTTGCCGAGCCAAAATGCCATTAGATCAGGACAGTACATCATAACCCCCTGGTTCACTCCGAGCCAAGAACCACGCGCAGTGAAATAATATCACAGATCGACACTACCGAAGTCTACTATTTCATACACATATCTATGGGTTTGTATCATCAGTAGCCATGAATAAATAATAACCGGTCCAAACATATGGATATCAGTAATTTTGATGGAGGGTAAAATATCACTGGATAAAATCCATGAGGGATTCTTTATGACTTTGGCAAAGCCAGACAGGGCAGTTTTTATCTTTTCATAATGCCCCCTCCAGGCAGACTGTTCTCAAGAGAAGTGATAGAGCATGAGAGTGTATAACATGCCAAAGGCACCCATGCCAGGGCCAGGAGGTACACTTAGAGTGCGTTCAGTCACAAAGTTGTCTGCCAAGTGATGGAATAAATGTTTAAGAGAATGTCAGGTGTTCTTGTTAAACTGCATCTTGTGTCATCTTTGTTTGGGTCAGACAAATGAGTAACTATACAGAATATCCCAAAAGCCTGCTCCTGGACCTTTACCTTTATTTCCATAAATCTGGAAACCAAGACACTGATATAAAACAGTGGTCCGTGTCTTACAGAGGAGAACTTATGCCAAAGCCCAGTACATAATTTATAGAGACACTCTCCCCAAAGTATACTTCAGACTGCTGTAAAAGTCTAGCAGGTACTTCTATTCAAAGGAATTTACGATGAAGGCAAGACAGAAGGCTGCACTTGTGCTCACTGCAGACTAAACCCTAGCCTTAATACACTGCAGAATAAACCTGTGGCTTTAACACACTGCAGACTAAACCTGTGACCTTAACACACTGCAGACTAAACCTGTGACCTTAACACACTGCAGACTAAACCCGTGGCATTAACACACTGCAGACTAAACCCGTGGCATTAACACACTGCAGACTAAACCCGTGACCTTAATACACTGCAGAATAAACCTGTGGCTTTAACACACTGCAGACTAAACCCGTGGCCTTAACACACTTTCCACTGTTCAGTTCCAATAGCTGCACGGTGGCAGACAAACACTTACATTCTCGCGGGGCATGCTGCGTGGGAAGAAGAAGTAGGGGATGGAGGCGAGGGCCAGACCAGCGGAAGAGACCAGGAGTCCCATCCACCACGCCCCCACCCAGCGGGGGTCAGCCGGGGTCAACTCCTGCATGGCTGCGCCAAGGTGGAGAAGGGAGTGTCGAGACAGGCGGAGGATGCAGAGGAAACAATGAGAAGGAGGAGGAGGAGGAGGAGGAGAAGGAGGAGGAGGAAGAGGAAGAGAGAGATTAGGTATATTTAAGAGACCCATTGTCCTGTCGCATTGCTGGGGAGGAAGAATGTTGAGATGAGTTGATTTAGCGCCACTGTTGGTTTCTTTCTAATAATATCATACAAATGTTACAGACAGGCATCAGTTGCAATATTCTGAATGATCAATAACTACTTGTGTATGTACGTATCAATGATGGAATTAGAAATTACAATAAATATTTTAAAAGCTGTGCTGGTTATGGGCCAAAAGAAAGCATGTCACTCTTTACTTAAACTTGGAGGTGATGACCCACAAATGCACTTTAGAAACAATAGCTCATGGAAATCGACGGTGATTTATGTGAAGTGGCACACACCGTACCCTGATCGACTCTGTCAACATCTACATAGATCCTCAGCATCACAGAGCCAAGAAGGTATCCAATGGCAGGCCCGAACACAGAAACAGCAAAGAGAACGGCTGCAAACACAAATAAAAACAAACAAGTTTAACCATGCGTAACCATTCAACCATGCTTAAATATAACCACAGTTTGGCATCTGATACATTTCTCTATACACATAAAGCTCTCTGTATATTCATATCATTTTATGTACCTTAATCTAATGTCTTTATACATTAATAATTCAATCCACAAAACCTTTATAGAAAGGACTTAATGCAGAATTCCTCCACTTATTGTTTGTAAAACCCATCTGGGTCCACTTTATCATTTTATCCCAGAGTAAATAAGATTATGACACAGACAGGACAGAACCAAAGTCAACACAGCGGTCGAACTGTGTGGTCTGAGTGCACCCGAGTGAGAGCCACTCTGTGTAAACAGACAGTGAGGGACACTCATATGGAGCCTAGGGTCCGGAATGAAATTACTTCAGAAGACACTCAGAGGCGCTCGAATGAGCCAGCGCTCTTTACCTGCCCTCAAGATAAGCCAAAGGCAAATATCACCCGCCACGCAGGCGACTGGTCAAACAGAGATTTGGGAGGAGTACTCAGGAGCCTGAGCTGTGTGGGGAAAATTTAAGGACATCTCACCCTGTCATTGTTATGAGAGAACAGCACATGACGTTCCCTTGGCTTTATGTTTTGTATACTCTTTTATCTGTTGCAACAGTAGCATAAGTGCTTCTGTCAGTGCAAGCTCCAGACCTACAGTAGCATGAGTGCTTCTGTCAGTGCAAACTCCAGACCTACATTAGTATGAGCGCTACTATCAGTGCAAACTCCAGACCTACAGTAGCATGAGTGCTTCTGTCAGTACAAACTCCATACCCACATTAGCATGAGCGCTACTATCAGTGCAAACTCCAGTCCTACAGTAACATGAGTGCTTCTATCAGTGCAAACTCCAAAGTAAACACCGGTGTTACTTACTCCCTGGTTTTCCACAGTACTCACAGAATTAAACATGCAATTTAGGGGAACATCAGAACGTTTGCAAAGCTAGACTATTTGTTGCTTGTTCCGAAATAAGAAAAATGCTTTGAGAGCACTTCGGGATGAATTAGACCATTCTGGAAGAGGGGCACACAATCCTGGCAGCAAGTGTTAACAAATGGCAGCGGTAGCAGGCTTGTGTTCCAAGTCTCCAGATATATGCCAGTTTTTGCATGGGCAGCACGTTCAAGAATGGGCCAGCTTACTCTGAAACCAAACTATCCTTTCGGATTTGACAGATATTCTTGGTCATGTAATCTGACATGCACTACTGTGAGGTTTTGCATAGAATTAATTTTACACAGTCGGAAAATGATACAGAATATAGGCTAATGAACATAGGGTACATTATTGAACCTTAACTGGACTGTGAAAGCATACATTGCATTTTACTTACATCGCTTTAGCTTCCTAACATTTCATCCCATGTTCTCAACATGCAAATCCATCTGAGCTGCTGAACCGCTGCATGTGAATGACTTACCAATATAGAGTGGAGAGTTGCCTGGGCCAGCAAAGTCATCGATGTAGGAGATGCCAAAGGGTTGGATTGGCACAGAGCCGATGCCAAAGAGCAGCTGGGCACTTGCCATGAGTAGCCACATGCTGCTGGTGTCCACCAGGCGCTTGGCATCGTCCTGACCACAGGACTCGGCACTGGACGAGTTGAAGCGGGGTGTACACAAGTCCCGCCGGTCCGCTGGAGATGGGAAAAGAGAGTCGGAAGGAGAGAGAGAGAAGGAGAGAAAGAGAGAGAAAGCAAGAAAGTGATAGTAATAGAGGGAGATAGGAAGAAGTGAGAGAACAAAGGGATGAATGAAGAGTGAAAGACAGACAGGCCAAAGACACAGAAGAGAAATAGAGAGAAAGAGAGACAGAGAGAGGTACAGTGTAGTGAGGGAGGGAGGGAGGGAGGGAGGGTAGAGGATGAGAGAGGCTGGGTAACTGTACAGACACACACCTCATAAAACCCAATTACACCCTGCACTGCCTCCACAATCTGTGCGTCCTCTCAGCAGACATGCTGGAGTATATTGAGCATATAGGGTACACATGTCGTCCCCATAAAACTCAATGGGCCCCACAACGGGCTCTTGCCCTTTCTCCCTGACTCCTGAGAGCCAGTCTGCCGTGCAGGACCCGGACACACACACACAGGGCTCTGGGGCTTAACCAGGCCAGGAAGGAGGGAGGGGTTCTGGGGGGCAGTGGAGTGGAGTGGGGCTGAGGAGATAAGGTTAATCCTCTTGGCTTTCCTGGAGTGTGCTGAGATGAACGTTTCCCAACTGATTTATGCACAGGCTCAGGCACACAGCACCTGCGGCAAGGCCTGAACAAACACACACTCGATACCAGCTCACACCAAACACTATCACAGGAACTCTTTCTCTCTCTCTCCTCCTTCTCACACTAACACACACATATATAGACACACACACATACACAATCCAAATGCAGACAACATGTGTGAACACACACACTCATACACATACATAAATACATTCATTCAGTGATCACACACATTCGCACACACATGGACTCAATCCAAATATCAAACCCAACGTTTTACTATACAATACCCAGACACACAAAGACCGACACACAGTATATTCACTGCAATTCACTGTAATGCCTCTCTCTTTTACACGCAAATCCTCTAGCATATATACACGCGCACACACACACACACACACACACACACACACACACACACACACATACACACACACACACACACACACACACACACACACACACACACACACACACACACACACACACTCACTTTATACTCCAGCTCACTCCACTTCACGGTATAATATGCCTCAGCAAAGAGTCAATAGTTCAATACCTGGGCTTATCAGAGCTGGGAGTAATGTTCTCATTTTTCAAAGTTTTCTAAATGAACTTGACTTTCATAGATGGAGGAAGGGAATGAAAGAGAAGCAAACACAGATTCAATTTATTGTCGGTTGTCAGGAAGGTCCAAAAACAAACTAATTTAGGAAGTTATACATTTATGTTGTTTGCAACCTCAGTCTATTTTTAATTTTTTATTAAATGTTATAAAAGTTATGGGCTGGTTAATCCACTCCACATCCTCCCCAAATCCAGTCTCAAACATTATTATTATTGTGTCTGTTTTATGAGCTTCTTTTGTCTTTTATGTTTATATATTTTATTTTGAATTTAATTAAACTGCACACTCAATTTCCATATCCGGGACAGCGTAATTCATATCTTTAATATAAGCATGTGCTTAACTGAACTCCTCATATTTTAGTTTTGTCAGAAAAATGCTTTGAGCACCATCCATGAAAAGCTCCTAAATTAACCTCATTACTACCATTGTACAACTAATCCTTGCCTTTGGGGAAGAATTATGCAAACGCAAAAATTCACTTCAGTGTCCCTTACCTGGCCCCCCGGACTATACAGAGGTAGCTCTGGCTTATGTTTGGAAGTGCATAATGTAAAAACAGAGATTCTCCCACACTAACTCAGTGCTCTTGAGTATTGCTGTTCTGGTCTGTAAACATTCCCACTGGGTGTTCCTAGATTGCAAAACAACCTATGGGAGCAAATCACGACAACACAGGATATGCAATTTTGTGCTCGCTAGAAACTGTGTATACAGCCTAAGATATGCATTTGTATCTAAATGAACATCTGTCTCTTTAATTAACATTTTAGCCAAGATGACTAGAGCTGTTTAAGTATGCTGTGTGTACCCCCAGCAGAAACTGAATCTTTAACATTGGTAGCACATGCAGAATACTGAGTATGTAGAGTACTCAGGGGAAACTGGAATGCCGCTCAGTCGAGCACAAACCTCTGCCAAGGCCCAACAGTCCCCTTTAATGTCGTATTTTGCAACATTAGCAAAAGACAGACACTAAAGGCGAATCTCGCAATGTTAGTCAAAGGGAAACTAAATTTGTGCAGGCACCTGTGAGTCCGATCCATTCCAAACTTTAATGGGTTCTTCCTTGGCTATACATTTCCACTTAGGTTTGTGAAAATCGTGCAAGTAACAAACAAACGAACCAACAAACAAACAGATATTGGTGGAAACATAATCAGTCCATGGCTATAGCAGAAGGTGCTCTTACCATGCAACACTGTGTCGTACTCATAAGGCTCCGACAGGAAATGAGGTAGGGCTAGAATCAATGCACTGACTGACATCAGAAGACCGCCAAATCCGATGAAGCGTGGGCGGTGCACCCGGCCTCCCAGGTAACTCACAAACACAATCAGCACTGTGTTGCTCACCTGGATGAGACAAAGAGAGAGAACGAGGGGGCGATATTAAGGTAACATTAGAGACAGTACTGTGAGGTTTAGTTTATTGCACTGTATTTAAGTTATCTTTGCACATCTATCTGGTGTGGGCACCATGACAAACAAAGAGAGAGCGAGAGAGCGAGAGAGAGAGAGAGAGAGAGAGAGGGCTAGAAAGAGAGAGAGAAGCCACAAATAGATGCTATCTTAGAACTGATCAAATCCAAAACCAGATGGCAAGTCTGTCCAAGGCAAGTTTCCACTGTCTGCTATCTTAACTTCAAGCCCAGACAACTATATCCCTATCACTGTTCACCATTCACCAGATCTACTGGACTCTCAAAGGACCAATCAAGCAATGCAGGCAAAGGTTGTTCCCAAAACTCAGGGTGGTAAACACATGAGACTGAGAAAGGCCTTACAGAGAAACTTCACACAAGTTAGGGAGTTTGCCAATCTGAGGGGAATGCTTTAGAGCCATAACTGTGACTAAAGACAACCCCCTGTGTGTTTGCAGGTGGCTGTTCGAATTCCACAAAGACTACAACTGCCAAGGCGTAGGCTCTTGAAATAGAGGTGAAGAGCACCGCAAGGGATAGAGGACAGGGATAACTACTTAATAGCGTGGGAACATTGTGTATAGCACACCCTCCATGCTCTTCCAGCCAGGAGCCAGCACAGCCTGTTCCCTAATGTTTCTAAGTTTCTTGATGAGTTTTCATAGTGGAGCAGTGGGAACTTCATACCGGGAAGGATACTAATAGTCATCAAGTGCTGCTGTGCTGGATACTGTTAATGCAGTACACCTGCTTCGTGAGATTAAGTACACTCAAGAAAATCAATTGTAGCATTACTTTGACTGCCCCCCAATAATGCAAAATGTCTTCCCAATCCTAGAAGGTCAAAGTATGATAAACTATTCCATGATTTTGCCCCCGCATTGGGTTAGAGAGCACATGTCTAAGAAGGTTACCATGTTTCTCCGTTCATTCGTTGGTCCAGACAGTAGAGTTTGGGTGGGCTAGCTGCTTACCTCGTGAAGAGAGGAGATGGTGCCTGAGGAGTAGCTGTTCAGACCGAAGCGGCGCTCGATGGTGGTAATGGTGCTCTTGAAGTAGGAGCTGTACAGGAGCTGGGTGAGCTGGAGCAGACCATGGCAAAGGACAAACAGCTGGAGGGAGAGAGAGAGAGAGAGAGGGAGGGAGAGAGAGAGAAATTAAACTCCTTTATAAAACACTTGTCATTCTCTCTCACAAAGTTACACCACTGTATCACATACAACAAAACAAAACCCTTAACCACAAAGCTTACATCTGATAGAAATGTGTTTTTTAAGTATGAAAGGAGGAGAGAGAGAGAGAGCGCGTAAAGGAGAACTGTAGAGTGTGTACCTTACACTTTTGAAGACATAACCTTTTTTTGTGGTTCTGCTCTGTCTCACAATGCTGGTGGTCATTCATTCAGTTTCAAGCCTTGGTATAACATACAGGCAGACCCCTATGCACAAGATGTTCCCTTTCTGGCAAAGAGACAAAAAATAAGCCAGCCCAACTCAGTCAGAGATAAACTCCTCAGCCAGATAGCAGTCAGTTACACCTACTCCCTGCGTGTTTCCAGTGACTGCATCCCAAACAGAGACTAAGGAGGAGAGGGAGCTGCAGCTCTATTGAGAGTATGACGTGAAATCCCAGCATGCTGATGTTCGTGTGGTGAACTTGATATTCCCTATCAGACAATTCCATCACACCGCCGCCATCACTGTGCTGAAATCAACATCAACCTCATTCCTTCAGGGTAATCTCTGACGTCGAGAAGTGCATGTTTCAAACCCCAAGGACAGTCGTGTGGGAGACCAAGTTAATAGAGTCGAAAACCTAGCTCAACTATCATGCCCCAAAGGGGATATGAATGAAGCCACAATTACCCTTCACCTACACTCAGTGGCTGTGTCTCATTGTGTGCTTGTTAAGAGAATCACACATTTTTTTAACAAAACTGCGGCTCCCCTTATGAGCACCAATTAACACACACACACACACACACACACACACACACACACACACACACACACACACACACACACACACACACACACACACAGAGAGAGAGAGAGAGAGAGGGAGAGAGAGGGAGAGAGAAAGAGAGAGGCCATCACTATCCCACTCTTTAGTCATTAGCGCTGGATAACAGTGGAAGGCGAGGGGCCTATAGGACAGACTGTAACGATTAGTGAAGCAAAAGCAGTTTTCTCTGCTCAAAACCAATGGGACTGACCTGGCTCAGAGCCAGTGTGAAGATACTGACAACTTCTCTTCTCAAAAGCTAATGGAAAGGAATGCTCTCTTCCAACACACACACACACACACACAGACACACACACACACACAGACACAGACACACACACACACACACACACACACACACACACACACACACACAAACACACACACACACACAAACACACACACACACAAACACCGCAATCTTAGGGCAATCTTAGTTCCCCCCGCTGGTGATGACAAAATAAGCTAGAAGCTGCAGTGGCAACAATTATTTGTCTATTGTGTGCAGCGTCCTAGCCTAGATTCTGAGACTGCATTACTGAAAGAGGACGCCTGCCCAGTATGAGCAAAGATAATCTTTTGTGTCCCTTTTTTGCTTTGGAGGGTGGGATGATGACGTCAGTGCAGCTAGTGTGGAGATCAAAGTCCTTTAATATTTGTACACGCTCCCAGCCACCCTCCAGAGTTATCCAGCTCCCCTCTGCCTCCCACCCCACCTGCCTCCCACCTTACCCATGCCAGTCTCTGCTCAGGGCCGTGACACCCAGGGGAAATATGCGGGGCCTTTACTGACCCTCACCAGTGGAGGCCACATGGGGCACTGGGGGAGAAATCTGATGGGACATGTCGAGATTTAGATTGGATTTCCTGCGCAAACACTCAGAATAAATCTGTCCCTTCTGTTATGCACAGGCTGCCAGGGGGAGAGCGGGAGCAAGCCTAAACCCTGCGTTTCTCTCTGGAACAGCTAATGCTCCCATTAAAACCCAGATTTATGGTTCGTTAGCGAGCACAATAGACGCTTTTACGCAGTTGCTAAAAAAAATCATTTTTCTTTCTTCTTTTTTTTTTTTTTTTTGTCTTTGTGGTGAGATTGCGGTTAATTGCAGAAATGTTTTTTCAGTGGGAGCAATTTTGCTCCGGTTGATCGAATAGGCGTCTTTGTTAGGAAAGTTGAATGGCCTTTCGCACTCTCTCATTCTCTCTCTCTCTTTATCTCTCCCTTTCAGCCCGAAGCACAAGCATTAACCTCAAATTCATCAAGCACAAATTCAGCCATTGGTTGAATCTATACTTTTCTTTCCCTGTCTCACCCTGTCAATCCAGCATGAAATAGTAAGATTAAACTCTGTCCAAACTCACACATGTTGTCGAAAATATGGTTTGTGTGTGTGTTTTGCTGCTGTGTGAACAGGTCTGAAAGTTTTTAAGAGCTGCGCGCAGTGCAAAAGCGAGCGAGTGCACACACGTGTGTTCAACCACTGCCTGTGGGCTCGCTCGTGGTCTAAGGCCAACATTAAAGGGGCTATACATCTTTCCTGACAGCTCATAACTCAAAGAGGGCCTCTGAGATGACAGGCACGGTGTGAGAAAAGATTGCTTCTAGCATAACTTTACGCTTTAAGAAGACCCTCAAACACAGGTGTGCTCAGACAACCTCACATTGCCCCAAGAACAAGACACCATTTGTGTACCTATGTGTCACAGACTAATGTTGAACATGAGCCGTGGGTGCATACATGAGCAGGACTCATATCTCTTTCTCTCTCTCTCTCTCTGTTCGACACAGGCTAAACAGGCGCTTTTAGCTGAGTCATCAATCAGGATTTGTGTCATCTCGCTTACGGCCACGCAATTGGGGTGATCCCTCAATGTGTCACACCTTTGACTCATTGCGAAAGCGTGTAAAGGGCCTCAGGCTCACTGCGGCACACACTGCGGCTCACCCGTCTTTTTAATTAAGCAACGTGCAATGTTTATGAGATCCATTAAAGACGGATCTGTGCAGTGTGAAATGTGTGTGTGGTGGGGGCATAACATATTTATCTTAGATTCTCTTCCTTTCATCTTTCTCATTGCAGCACTTGTTTTAATGAGCAAACTGCTCTAGCATGCCAGAATAATGTAAAAAGGGAGGTAAAACAGGAAACTCATTTCCTCAGGTCCATGAACCTCAATTTTCAAGAAAAGGGCCCCTTTGATTTGATTTGTGGAAATAGCTGTGACTTTTCTCAATAAGTCTTCTTTTTTATGTGCATTTTATTGTGAGTGTAGTGTTTCCAAACCCCCCTGATCTTTGAAATACTAGTTTCTGTTTCATCTATGAATGCCCAGAATGGCTGCTTACTGTCCAACAGGTTGCACAGAGTACTGTAAGAGTGCCTCCTGACAAGCAGAGGCATACAGGATAATTCCATGCTCTCTGTTCTGTTGAAAGGCGCTGAGAAAGTCCAGGATCAAGGAGGGATATGTGCATTACGTGAATATGGTCTCTGCTCTCTCTGTCTTTTGTCTTTCTGCATGTATCTCCCTTGCTATCGCTCTGTCTGTCCCTCTCTCTCTCTTTAAAATGGAACAGGCTTTATTGTTCAGAACATGACAGGTAGTTTTCCACCAGAGTCCACGGAACGCTTGGATGTGTCACGGCTGGAATGTCTACAACTGTCTCGGCACATATTCCCCTGGGGACCATTGTCTCCTTCCAGTGTCCAGCAGAGAGGAAAGAATCATGGGAAGCTTGGACTTTCATGTTTCCTGTCTCTTCTTTGTTTCGTGGCTTTTGGGTTGGAAATTGGAGGGATATCCCTGAAAAAGCAACCTTAAAATACGTCTCTTTTCTCAGAAATAAACAAGAAAAGGTGTTCCAAGCCTTTCAGCATCTGAAAAAGTCCAACAGCTGACAAAGAACAAAACAACAGGTAACTACAAAAGACTTGAAAGTTAACATAGAGATCACAGCCAGGGATGGATTACCAAACAGGCCTACCGGGCCCAGGCCCAGGGGGCCCTAAACCAGAGCCACTTCTTGTTCACACTAAGTCGCAGTTATGTATCTCTTATTTGTATTTTGATAATTTGCTGTTGGCTTTAATTTAGTGTACCTGCACTGTGTTGGACAATGTGTATGTGCCCTGTAAATCCTGTTGAGGTACAGGTGAATTTAGTTAAAAAAGTAATGTTTGATTTTTGCAGGTGCGCGCGTGCAAGTGAGAGGGGGGGGGTACTTTTAGGCCCAGGGGCCCATGGTTTCATAATCCGTCCATGATCACAGCAATACCTGAATTCCACTCTTGCAGGTAGACATGACAGGCACCAACCAAAGCCTGAACCAGCATTCTACATGCATCTGAGAGATGCAGATAGCTACCTGTTTGACTGAACAGTTTGAGATTGGCTACAAACACAAAACAGTCACACTTGTTTTGACTGTAACGCTTCTTGCTATTCAGTCAATAGCCTAAAATCAGGTGCTTTCCGTGGCCCACCTCCCTTTAGCCACGGCACAGTCTCTCCACACAACACAACACATAAACTAGTCAAACCTTGTAAAGAGCACTGCCAAGGTTTGACACAAAAGAGAAAAAGAGGTCACAGGCTAAAACTGTGAGACACACCACACACAAACAGAGTATTAAAAAACCATCACTGAGTTCTGTGGAATAAGGCATCAAGTTGGCCTTGTTCTTAGATACCAAGGCTGGCACACCCTGGCTTTATCTCAAAGGCTCGGTTGACAAATTACCACACTTGTCATAAACTCTTACCAGCCA
Source organism: Sprattus sprattus (assembly GCF_963457725.1). Lineage (NCBI taxonomy): Eukaryota > Metazoa > Chordata > Actinopteri > Clupeiformes > Clupeidae > Sprattus > Sprattus sprattus. The sequence goes on along the minus strand of NC_137921.1, from coordinate 44,003,422 downwards.
CACAAAGCACACTCCAATCGAGCCCGCCCTTTAAGCTACGGTTGGCCCGGAGCCATGTACTAAATCATTTTTGCTTTGCACTGTACCAGAACTCCATACAAACTGACTTTGGTACAGAAAGAACACCTTAAAAGATGAGGTTAACTCTGTAATCCTCTAAATCCCTGGATCCACTGACCTAGGCCAGTTTTAATAGATGAATAGACGTGCAATGAACATCGTTTACAGCCTGTGGGCAGTTTGTTTACGCACAGGCAGCCTGTGACGTCACACTTCATGTAGGCTACAGAACACAGTTTTCATCGTTTGTCATGTGGTCCAATATGAATCACAACCCAGCATCACGCAGAACCACAGACATGACCTGACATGCCTGTACAACACAATGTGCACACCTTTATGCTCGTGACAGCTGTCTTCAACAGCCTTTGAGGAAAGACCATCTGGTAGGGGAATGAAGCTATGTGTGTGTGCATCTTCAGAGAACCAAGAATAGATTGAGAACAGGGGGGATCTGGAAGGAGCCCAGGATGGATACTGACTTCTATTCACACACACACACACACACACACACACACACACACACACACACACACACACACACACACACACACACACACACACACACACACACACACACACACACACACACACACACACACACACACACACACAGCTGATCTGTCAAGGGTTTAAACAGACCTACCACAGCCCCGATGAGCAGCCCTCAAGCTAAACACCGGAGATTTGCAGAAGAGGCCGGCACAGGGATGCCTGTGTGTTACTCTTGGACAGGGACTGACTTCATCTGCGCACCACTGTACCATATCTTCCTGCACAACATGCACTTTCATAATGGCAGTGGGGGAACTCAGGTCAAAACCCTGCTGCTCCATCAGAATGCAATGTGCTTGACAAGTTATGGGGAAAACAATTGAAATTGGGACTATCCAGCGTAGCCCTGTGACAAACAAGGACCACTGCCAGTGTGCCATTGCTTATATGATTTTGTCCATTGGGGGGGTGGGGGCAGGTTAAAGAAACAAAGAGCCATTTTGCCGTATTTGAATTCAACATTACAGCCTCCTATTGGACGTGTCAAAAAACAACCGTCAGCAATGATTTACAGCCACAATATCGTCACGGTGGTTACCAGAGAATAATAGGCAAAATATGTAGTCAGTTACAAGATGAATGTTCCAGAATCTAAATAATGATTCATAAAACTGAAACTGTCTTTCTCTCTCTTGTGCTCACACACACACACTTGTTCTCTCTCTCTCTCTCTCTCTCTCTCTCTCTCTCTCTCTCTCTCTCTCTCTCTCTCTCTCTCTCTCTCTCCTCTCTTCAAGTATTAAGCTGTTTGAATGCTTTTGTTTGTTTGTTTTTATTTGTTTGTTTGTTTGCAAAGTCCTGGCTGGCCAGTGGAGGTTTCCCAACAAGAAGGACTATTGTTTCTGATATTTCACACAGTTGGACAGTATTCATAGTCCTAATCATGTTTTGTATATGGTGTTGTAAAAGACAGGCAAATAGACAGTCAACTATAGAGGATAATCTCCTCAGTTTCTAGAGTTTTACAGACATCCCTATTGAATTATTAGGCTCTCGTGGATTTACGAGTTTTCAGTCCACCTGAAATGAGCCCATTAAGGACTTACAGTTGGACTTACCTTTTAACATTAATCAGCCAGACTTGCATGGTCATAAATACATGAATAAGATCACTTTGGTCTTGTTTGAAAACTATATGCTGAAATTGGGATTATTTTTTAATGTTTGTATTTCTTTTAGCAAGTGAGCATCAGTGTCAAGTATGCAGGTGAGTATCAGCAGTGTTGCACCGCTCTAAATAAAACAATGTCAGAATGTTTAGTAGTATCTTAACTTTGCAGACCTTGTCAAGGTGCTGATATCGACAGCGCAGACGGACTGGGCTCATGCTATGATACGAAATAAATAAATACTTTGAATAGTATATAAAAATAACATGTTCAATACCACCCTAGCAAGGCGCTGCTATAAAATGGGATACTTTGAGCGCCAGCGAGCAGATGATATCACATGACATTACTGATAGTACTGATTGTAAGAGGGAATGATGTCTACTCTGTGTATGAGAAAATTGTAAACTGAGGCAGACTAGAAAAAACAAGGACCAAAGGTTGCAAATCAATATGTATGCACGTACGAAAAGTGTCCTTCAATAACTATAATATTAGTAGAATACGGCAGGCAATTGAACTACTTTTTCTTGTATTTGTAACTGATAATACTAACATTTGTAAGATGGGTGGTATCACACTGACAGAACATACCTTGATGTTGCAAAACACCGATGCTTTGGGTTTTTTGATATCTTTAGCGTATATCTCCATGTCTAAAGGTCTCAACGGGTTAAGGCTGAATAGCTGGATGAAGTTCTCCTCCCAGTTGCTTTCTGTAGGGGATCAGTCCAGTCAGTGTCTCTACTCCGGTGAACGTCTATGAGGGGTTTTTATCACCAGCAGTGATGTAATAAGACTCAGCCCACATGTCCATGCGCAAATGTTTTGGTGACCATATTTGGCGCACCTGACCTGTCTAATCGGATCCCCCTGTGACAAGGTAACGTTACTCATGTATTACCATCATAAGCAGCCTGCAAAAGGGCAGTTCCAGAAAACAGTAGCCTAATATAAGTGCCATAGCATACGGTCCCTCGTGAACACGATTAAACCGTTAATAGCACGCAATACTTCTATAAGTCTTCTGAGTAGTTTTCAAAAGGATGAGCTGCGGTGTAGTCCATACTTCCTCATCTGACAATTTTCCTCTGAGAGAGAGCCGAGAAGTCGTTTATAACGAGTCAAAAATGTACTGTCGGTAATGACTGTGGTGACTGTAATTAATTGAGCATCATGAAAATGTGCCTCCGAGCGAATGACTGCCAGTAGCGTAGTAATTTCTCTGACAGACGGAAAGCAGCTTTCAGAGTGAAGCGCCTGAGTGAGTGAGCGCCAAGGCAAAAATGTTTAGGAACAAATTTATCAAGTTAATGTATCAATGTATCATGTAGCCTAGTTGTCTATTCTGCAGTATTACAAACTGTACAATTCCTTCCACGTGCGTTTGAATGTCAAATTGTTAGCGTTGTCTGTAGCTACATGTAAGTGTATATCAAACTCCGCGCAAATAAAACTGAAAATGTAACACCTGTGGCAAAATTAAGCCGATGGAAGGCAGTGGCATGTGTCCTTCCCGCTCTGCACAATTGACACCTCTGTGAAGAGCTAAACCGCATTTCTGTTTCCCCTTTGCTCGAAAATTGCATGTATTGATTATGAATACCCGTGTAACCTTTATTCCACTGAAGTTATATTTTTAGCTGTAATGTTATGTAAAGCTTTTTGAATAATTACACAGGAATGCTAAATGTTGTAATGGGTATCACAATGGTCTGAGACGGTGGGCTCTGTGGTCATCAGATGAGAACATCTTGACTGTATCAATCAAAACAGAGACTAGGCATCCCGGTCTTCAACACATTCAGAGAAAAGTTTGGAATCTTTTGATAACTAAACCCAGCTGGAGTCTGGAAGTATTGTTAACCCTTCAGGCTGCACTTATTTAAAATAAAATCTACAAAGACATTTGACGTCAAACAACTGAAGAAACTTTAATTCTGACAAATATTGATATCGCTTACACAAGTCAATGCTTAAGCAAGTCAAAAACGAGCTTGCCGGTCACTTCTAGCACAGCACCACGCGCAAGCATAGAAAACCTTGGAAAATATCCTAATCAAACCAGCGGCATTACAAAAGCCTGCCACAAAAACTCAGGCACACACAGTTTAGGACATCTGCAAAGCTCCAAACAAGAATGTGTCCAGAAAGGCGTCCAATTCTGAAACTTCCACCTTCTGAAAATAAAGGTGTGTCTCTCATAGGCCTTACCTATGAACCTCACTTGTTTTTGGAGAATTGAAAAGGTGTGGTTCCCCTTCATTACTCTTGTCAGCACAGTGTGTAATGGCAAGTTTTTTGTTGACACTGCATTAACAGCATTTAATTATTCATTATTCCTATTCTTGCTTGATTTGTAGGGATCTACGTACTCCCTAATATTGCATCATAACTGTTGCTGTAAAGACACCACATAGCCTGTCAAAACATCTTGTAATCTGACCACAACATCCATCCAAGATGACGCATCTGTGGGTTATCTCAGTCGAGGAAGCACATCTGATGACCTCATCTAACCTCTCCTTCCACCAGATAACGGAAACACCAAGGTCAGAGAGCACAACAGGCCAGGGAAACCCCACACAATCTGAATAATTCTGCGGCAGTGTGAAGCTGGAGGTAACTGTGAGTCAAGCTAGAGAGCAGGTGGATGCATAGCCCAAAGGCCAAAAAGCCCAAGCATGGCACACTGCAGGAGATCAAATGTGGAGTTGGTGTCTACCAAGATGTAGCTCAGTTTAAACAGTAATAAAGCTGCTATGAAATCGGTTTCATAGATTCATACCTATTCCCGACCTTAAGCAAGTACCGAAGTTTTGACAATAACTTCCTTCTGCCTAAATGTGACCTGAAAGTAATTTTGGCCCAGACAACTAGTAATCCTACCTTATTGCCTGCCTTATTTCCTCAAGCAATGAGCAGATCCATCCAATTCTTACTTGCTGCTGAGAACAAGGGGGGAAACCAAAACAAAATACCTGACGCTCTTGGTCTTATTCAAAACGAACTATTATGCAAACACTAACAAAGACAGTTAATCCACAATGCAGACAGTACTGAGTAAAATGAGAAACTACAAGCATGTCATGAGAAGTACAGTGCTGAGGAGCTGCACAGAGAAGATGCAAGAGCACTCAAGGCAATCAGCTTCTCTTTATTAAACAAAGAAAAAATGCAGGGCAGATTCTTTTCCTTATGCGTGTGAGGACGTGTTTTTCTGTCGTGGCCTTGCAAGGTCAACATGCTAGACTGCCTGATATGTGGTTAGAACTCAGCATTCTGACCATTCCACCTGGAATTCTGGGCCACGAGTGGAATTCTTGACACCGCCCACGCGGCATTTCTCACTTCATAGTCGTGTTGATTTGACCATCAAATCTGATGAGCGGTGGCTCGAGTGCACGGCCCTCGGACCATCTGCTCCTTTTATGGCGACTGCTGTAAAAAAAAAAAAAAAAAAATATGTCTTGTGTGATGGCAATATGCAGCAAACTGACGGAACAGCACTCTGCAAGATAGCGTGGCTTATGACCTAAAAATATGTTTGTGGTCATATCGATCATCCACGGTATCAATCACATACAAGATTAACTGTTGAGCTAAAAGTTTGGTCACACTTGCTGACCTGTGTTTTTGGTCACACACATCTTGTAACAGGTGATCTTTGGAACAAGTTATTGTTTGGGTTAGTGATGACTGAGAGTGAACTAAGCTATCCAAAGGGTGTGATGGCAATTTATCTGATACCTGCATGATTAAGATGTCTAAATGTACAAGATACCTGTATTTACACAGCCACACATAGACCGTTATCTATTTGGGAAAGGACATCCCTTTGTGACATAACCAGTGTGAACTCAACATCTCATTCATCAAAAGTAGGTTTGATGAAATTCAAACTGTTGTATATATAATATGGACATTTCAGTTCTGTCTACAGTGAACAGCATGGCTCCCTATTAAAGTGAGTACATAAAGAGGATGCAAAAGTGTGCATGCCTACAAAGGGTCTGAACAATACAACAATGCTTCTCGCTGGAGCGATTTAAGGTTGAGGTCTTGTTTAACATGCCGGGCTTGTTCAGGGTTTCCGTACAAATTAGATTTGTGATAACTTTCCATTACACCATCACACAAATGTGCTGATTTTTCTGTGACTTCATTCACAAATGGGTGCAACAAAAACAAGTTTTCGCTTTTCCTGTGTGTAGGGGAAAGACAATGTCTGTCTATCAAAATGGCCAAATATCAGCGTTCAAATCTGTTGGTGAATGTATACAGCCAAAAGCTCCCCTACATATCGCAATACAAAGGGAAACAGACTTATCACACCCAGGCAGACAGTTATCCATCCGGCAAAGCTGTGACTTAATCATAAACAGTGAAAAGCCATGAATTCCACAAACCACAAAAGTATTTAATGGAAGACTTCTACAGAACCCATCTTGCCCCTTTTACCTTAGTACTCTTTGTAGGTTTACATGAGATATTTCTTCCTCTGAACAGTTTAGGAGTATGAAGGAGACATTTCCTGGGGACCGTTTCACAACACATACACAAACCCTAGACTGGGTCATCTCTGACTGGAAACATCTCCTATTCCAATGAAAGCCAACATGCCAAAGGACAATAGTGGATGAATGATCTGAACTGACTAAATGACATAAAACACACTTCAAACATTTCGGTCAGGAAGTCCACCAGAGCAGAGGCATTGCCCAACAAGCAGCCATCACCCATTTCCTGACCAACAGCACAGGCCTGACCTTTTGACCTTGTGTCCTTAAGAGTACAACTGTAGGAATAAACAGCCAGTGTGCTTTTCCTACAGTACTTCACCAAGGGCCAAATACACACTAAATAGGACTGTTTTGATGATACTTCTATTAAAAGCAGCAGTAAAGAGATTTTGTTGAAAACTAGGAATCAAACTACTGATAGTGCATGCAACAACCCTTTGAAACAGCAGTGCACAGTTTGCACTGATAGCACATTGGCAAGAATGCCAACTCGTGGCTTTTGGCAATGTAGTTGGCGATGCCACATGCTTCAAAAGTAGTAAATTGTTGCATACTGCCTTTTTAAGGTTGGGCTATACCATGCTCTACTTACTGGGTGAAGTACAGCATTGTGTCAAACGTAAAATCATAAACTGGCCCTCTTCCTACTGTCGTAAAAGTTACGTTTTTCAGACAACCCTGGCAATGGTTGAATCTGTGGTCATTTTAGTGAATCCTGTTTAGGGCTCTGAGTTCTCCTACTGGCTAAATCAGATCAGTTATCACATGGGCCATCTTTTTTCTGTGACTTTTTTTTTTATGATTACATTTTTTATTTGGGTGGATAGGTAAATCAGGCTGACAATGCAAACCGCACAGAGTTCAACCTTTAAATGTTGTGTGAGGGACAAAGGTTTGGATATTCAATTCATCATCAGACTGTTTAGAGTGCCAGACCTTACAGTAACCAACCTCATCACAAAACCACACCAATCATGCAATGGAAGGACTGTTTTATTCAAGGATCCCATTGTAATTGGTAGGTGGGTATGAAAATCAGGAAGCAGTTTACACAATAACCTTTAAAAATCAACATGCGGTGATCATGAAGTCACATGGAGAAGACCCTACAGATGCTAAAAAAGGAAGTTAGGAAAATGGTGTCTGCTCAGAACACTCCATGATTTTCACAGTGACCAGGTTCTTCTTACCATAATACCATAATTAATGTTTTGTGTGTTTCAAATGGTGCATTTAGTTCTGACACAGAACAGTGAAACTTAGAAAAAGGAGCAGGACTAATTACTTTCTTTCCTTTGAGGATGTACCACAGTCCAGCCAGACACTGGTTTTCTGTTGGAAACCAGTGGAGAGTATCAGCATATGTCTGGTGTATTGTACAGTCTGGTCCACTCACTCTGTTGAGAATGTATTGTGTTGGGATGGCATGTGAAGAAGGCGGCATCTGATTGGACCCTACGGGTTAATGTTCCTGTGAAGGGATTGGCTGGAGGGACCTCACGAGGATTGGCAAACATCTCAGTCTGACCTGGTGTAACCAGAGCCCCCAACAGGTAAATGGCTGAAGCTCCATTATGATTGTGTAATATACACACATGCATGCAGGCACGCACACACACAGCCACACACACACACACACACACACACACACACACACACACACACACACACCAGCTGCTTTCTTTCAGCTTTGGCATCCTATTTACGCTTCAGCGCAATGGAGAGTTGCCTCTCACTGCCATGTCCAAAAACACATTTTTAAAAATGTGCAGCGCGTCCTCTCCGGAAGGATACCACTTCAGCATTGTTGCCTTAAGCTCGAGTAGGGACCAGAATTAGCTTCCGACGAAAAAGGGGGCAGAAAGCACTTGGCACTAGAAGATGTCTGGGATACATCAATGGCAGTTCCTCTGGAGTGTGGCCGTGTGTCTGGCAAAGCACTGGGGTGATCTTTCACTGCGAGAGGTGAAGATGTATGCATTTCCACGGTGAAGAAAGCAACAAGAAGGACCTTGGCACTCAGAAAGGGCACATCCTTTCACTCCAGTGAAGTGATAACGGTTCCTTTGTGCTCTTCCGGGGTTTTAAAATGGGGGGAAAAGACCCAAGAAATGCCAATGACGTAACTTGATCTAAGTTCTGGAAATGTATTGTCTTCTCTATAATTAAAAAAATACAAAAGCAATTAAAAAAAAACATCGTCAGAAAGTCTTTTTTCTTTCTCATTTTTTTCTTAAGGCACTAGTTTCTTTTCCTCTTTTCATAATAATCCTTTCAGGTAGTGCTGGTGGGCATGGACCAAAAGCCTGGGGCTGTATTTCAGACATACGCCCCAAGAGCCGCATGGAACTCTGTGAGGCACTGAACAAGCTGCTGGAACTTGGGTCTCTCCTCAGGGTCCAAGGCCCAGCAACAGGCCATCACAGCAAACCTTCATTAGCACATGGAAAAGACAGAAAAAGAAAAAAAAGTAGAGATTATTAACACCAGTCAACGAATAAATCTGGCAAAACACAGTACGACATTGACAGTTTTAATGACTCTCAAAGCATCACTATTACGCAGGCTTACAGAATGGTAACAGCTGTCACATAAGACAGCACTGATCACTGTGAGACCAATCTCACAAAATTAACAGGAACAAATAACTCGATGACAAAGATTCCTGGAGGACATATATCTTAACTGTACCCCCACATACATACCCACAATGGAGACGGAGCTGACAGGCTGATCTGATGATACAGTGAATTGTGTAATCTATGTGCACACTTGGTTCACTGCATAAGAACAAATGGAAAAACGCGCACTCTAATCCTCAGTTTCTTCGACTCCCTCTCAACTTTCCCATCCATCATTACCTGCCTAAAATACCCCATTTTTTTTGACCCACGCACAGAAAACAACCCTATTCAACACCTATTCTTTGGCAAGGGAAAAGCAAGCTTTGGAGATCCAGCTCTCTGATTAGGTCTTCCTGTGCAGTTCCGGAGTCTGCTCATCAGCCAATGGCTCGGGTCCGGTTCGTGTGACTGACAAGGCACCTAAGACTGAAGGAGGGGGTGATGTCGGTGAAGGAATCGAGGGAAAGGGGGGTGTTGTGATTTCTGGCGAGAGTTGGGGATAGGTGATCCAACTCATATGCGTTTGGAGGATGTCGATAAGATTCTGCTGTAATTGTACCAATAGCCAGCAGTTATTTGAGTTCAAGTCAGTTAATGTCAGTGTTCTCTCTCTGGCAGCAAGATGAGGGGCTGGGGTGTGGGGTCGTGTCGGTGTTGGTGTTGGAAAACCCCCTCCTGGGTAACTGGCTTCCTCTTGAAAATGTGTGGCTGACACAGTTCAGATGAAAAGATTAGAACCCCTATTGATTGTGGTAATGAGAAGCTGTCAATCATTTGCGAGGGAAAGTCAATTTTCGGCACGTATTTGTTATTCTGATTGACAGATTGTTCCATCTGTGTGAATGACTCAAACATTTCCCAACAACTGACCATGTGTGAACACAACTCTTCTGCATATTGCACTGCATCATACAGTTCTGAGGACAAAGATATGCATCTCTGTGTTAAACAAACATCACTCTTCCCAATGAGTGAGCACATGTACGCAGATGGGTGAAGAACTTACAGCTCGTCAGGGCAGTTGATTGGCTGTGCTATTCGGTAGCCGTCTTTCAGGTAGGCAGCCATCTCGAAGGGGTCGATGTCCACGTAAGGGGTCTGACCCAAGGTCATCAGCTCCCACAGGCTCACACCAAAAGCCCACTAAGGAGAGTAAGAAGACCAGAAGAGGAGGTGAGGGAAAAGATGGAGACGAGAGAACAGGGAAAGGAAGAGGGGAAGGTTGAAGGACAAAGAAAGAGTGTTAGGATGAATTAAAAAGAGGAAGGAGTAGATGGAAAGAGGAACATGAACAAGCAATTTAATTTTTCATCATTAGACAGCCCACATCTTCCTGGCTCAGACAGACAGTCAGTGTCTACTTGACGCAACAGTTCCTGGGAGTCTTACATGCCTGCACCCCCCCAGGTAGTCAAGAAACTGAAGCAACTTGAGGAAACATCTCGATTGGCACCATTATGGCACCAATATGAAAAAACAACAATGCAAGCCCTCTCAACAGGGCACCTTCTAATTTCTGACAGATGAGCGGAGTGCAGCACTGATTGTTAGTCTTCCATCATGGGGCTTGTGCTGCCAAAGGGGCGTCATATAGCTGTGGCCTACTTATGGCCTTTTGAATGTTGAGCAATGTGATGAAAATCAGCTTTACTTTTCTGTGCTTTTCCTAAAACTCCAGCTCCCTGCAGACTTGTGGCTTTAGTTCTTGTCTTGATGGGAGGGAGTTGGGGGATGTGGGGGGTGGTTGGAGTCGTGGGGCAGGGGGTAAGGTCCCCTTTAGGGACCAGTGAGGGCCATGCTGTGCCAGTTAGCGTTCTGGGAACAAAGCGTTCCAGACACAATGCTCGGAAACTTCAGTTTATTCAATTGGGCCTTGGGGTGCAAATTGTAATTTTTTTTGAAAACTCAATTTTTTGGTGGATTTGTTTTGTAGTGAAGGTTAATGAGGGTCCATGGACCACTCTTGATCTTTTAGACTGACTCATTCACTGGCTGCTGAGGTGAGGTACGCACAGATTAAATGCTGCATCCCTCCTGATAGATACAATGCTAGTTAGTTTCGCTGTACTCAAACTTATTTCCGGCATTCCAGGGAACGCTAATCCATGCTGTAATCCATGTTAACCTTGCCTACATCCCTTATCACACCTGCAGTAACTACATCTACCCTACAACTAGTCATATATATGGGAGCCTTAAAACTGAGTACTAAATTAGGGCACTATACAATACATTCCTGTGTGTTAGGTTTGTAAAGCAGGGAGCATAATTGTTTTGTTGTCCAATTGGGCAAAAGCCTTGGTTACGTGACTACATATTATGTCATTAAAAGTGTGTATGAGTCATGTATTATTACGTGTAGAAATGCCCTGAGAGATTCAGGGATATGCTTTTAAGATTTAGTCAGTAGTTTAGTCAGTTTGGGTGAATACACACTGCCACCGTCATTCACATTCCGTCATTCTTTTGAGAAATTACAATGCAGAAGCAAAAGCCACTATGGGGAAGCAGAGGCGGGCCTCAAGAAACAGAAACATGAAAAGGCATATGAACATCCCTGTAGTCTGCAAACATATCTCTGGTGTGGAAGGAGGCACGGATATTGCCAATTCATTTCAACTGACCACAAAACATGTTTTTGTACATTGCACTGCATCACACAGTTCTAAGGAAAAAGGCCTATTAGTAATAGTATCTCTGCGTTAAACAAACACATAAAAAGAAAGACACACACTGACCACATCCCCCAGGTCTGAGAGGGAGACTAGCCGCTAGCCCTCCCCTGCCCCACCCCACTGACAGTGCCAGTAACATCAGGAAGAGCCCACGCCTATTACATTAGGTCCAGCAGTGTTCCTGTTTCTGTTTCCTGTTTCTTCTCAGTGTCAAACAGACGTATCTTACAATGTATACACGGATACGTAACATTGTGTATGGGGGCCTGGAATATTTACATTCAAGCTACCATAAGTGCCTAAATGCAGCGGAGATCACCCAGAATTCAAAGCACAGTTCCATCATAGACGCCTCAGGCCATACAGATAATGGCTCCAATTAAATTTCCATTCTTCACCAAGACTTAATAAATTAAAAGCTGGAATGTTCGGAGTGCCTACTGAGCTTGTCATTTGGCTTGGCCAAGCGCTGCCTAGCAACAGAGCGCTCTGTCAGCAGGCATCCTGGTCCCACCAGGCTGGGCTGTGCTCCTCATTCCGCCCAGACGCCCTTTATTGTCGGGACCTGCTGTCTGGCCAACAACGAGGGCCCCATTGTCCCACACCTCTGCTGGAAGGATGGAGGGAGGTCAATCTGGTCTGAAGAAAGCACCACAAGAAGAGGAGGAGAAGGGGGTCTTCCTGACAGTGCGAAACATCCTTCCCGCTAACTTGGCAGCCAGGAGCCAGGTCAAATGAAGCCCAGAAGGGATGTGCCTGGCTTGGAATCACATACCAAACCTGACCTTTCTCCACCCCTTGGTAATTTCCTCTTCTGTGCCAGTGAAGAACACTTGAGACTTGCGACACGGCTGCCTGCACTGGCTCATGGTGAGGAGCTACCGTTTCGATTATCAACACTTCTCCAAACATCTGGAGTCAAGGGGCAGAGGTGGGGGGGGGACAATAGACTTCTTAGTTCTGCCGGGCAGAACAACAAAGGGCTGTTGAGAGGTGCCTTCCTCAGGATGAACACATACAAAAGCCCATGGGGCATTGCGAAGGCCACAAACGACTCAGCTCATCTGCCAAAAAAACATCGCTGCTCGTCTCAAGCCCTCACATGCTGGCTATTATGAATAATGTGGGCAATCAAGTTCTGATTATACTGTTGAACATGCAGTTTTTAAGGCTTACAAGATGTATTAAACGACATGCTCTTTCAGAGAACATGTGACAAAATGTGATGACGGACCTTGAATAAACTAGAGACAGTCCAGGGGGAAAAAAAACTACTCAAAGTTGCGTTAAGTAATGTTATGTTCCAAATACTTAAGCCAGCAGTCATTATTAATGGCAAGCACTTTTACAGATATTCCAAGAAGGAGATTCTCTAGGATTCTCCTGGGCTTTGTAATCACAGATGAAAAAGTTAAATAACACATACAGTGGTATTAGCCAATAAAGGACACTCCTAAACAGACAAAGCCTGACAATTATTTTGCCTTTACAAAGCACTTTGAAGGGATGAGTGGCCCCTATCGTGGCAATATTGTGGAACTTGCCTGAAGTGCTTGGATTGCTAAAAGGAGCTCCAACAACTGAAGCCAATTAAATGAAGGTGTCATTGTAAACTGAATTCAAGATGAACACAATGCAGAATGATTCAGAGGTGAACCAAAAAAAAATTAAATAAAAAAAAAAAACAGCTAAAGTGACCTTCACTCTGGAACTTCTTCACACTGTGGGACCTATGAACTCTGTGTTAGCCTTAAAGGTTCTCACCACGTCGCTGGCGCTGGAAAAGTCGTTGTTGAGCAGGCTCTCCAGGGCCATCCAGCGTACGGGCCGGTTCTCGTTGTCCCCCAGACAGTGGTAGTCCATGGGGAACAGGTCTCGGGACAGGGCATTGTCTGTGATCTTCACTTGCATGCTGTCATCAATGCTGAGGAGACACAGAACATCACATGTATCACACACATTTGAATAATAGCAGCTTTTAAGACCTTCCACTCTGTATCTGATGCATTTGGAGTGTTATGTACCATGAATTAAGTGTGATGGTAGAAATGGCTAGATGACTATGCTATGACTATACAGTATGGACCATTTAGTGAATTCTTCAGATGGCCTCAGAAAGACGAAGTTTGGGGATATCAAGATTAGCAACTAATGCCAAGGAAGGGTTGCTGATACTTACACACAGTTTCTGGCTGCCAGGTCTTTATGGATGACCTCCCTTCGTGCCAAGTAGCTCATCCCACATGCAATCTGAATGGCCATGTGCACCAGATCTTGTTGCGAGATGGCCTGGAACACATACGAAACAGACAAACGAAATCTGTAACAATGGCAGATTAAAATAATTCGAAATAGATAATGAATTTCAATTACCACTCAGCCGGCGATCACATCAAAGTTCTGTGTATCTCATTCCTTCCCACATGAAACCGCTTGATACGGATTACCGAGTGCTGAACCCCGTTAGGCGTGAAGCAGTCAGCACTGCCAGCAAAGACTTCTAGTATAGTGACTAATATTGTGCCATGAATGAATGCTCTGTTATAGTTAAGGCCTCATGCCAGTTAACCAAACCATCCTAGCTCTGGCCTAGGTAGCTATTTTAAGAATGGGCGGCTGCTAGGGTGTGTTAATACGAACAAATTGGCTGCTTGGTTAAATCTATGTATTTTGGGCCAAGCAGCAAAGCTGAACAGGCACCCTGAGTGTTAACGTTTTATAATTGTGTAAAGTTATACTGAGGAGACTGTAATAACAGCTAGATGTCTAGCTATAATTTCATGCAAATGGAACTGTGCAAGTTTAAGGCTATTTTCCTTAGCTAGCAAGCTAGTTTCCAAACATAGCAACTAGGCAACCAAAGCAATAGAGCAACAAACAATCTGCATGACCTGAAACAAAGTTTGATTTCTCAAAATCAGCTCATCAAAAAGTCATCACAAACACTTGTGGATGATGTTTAATGGCTCTTCATGGACATTACACAATCTTGAGAGATCCTGAGAGGTGCAAATAGTGCTATAGCCCCCTCTCTACCTTGCCTTTCTAGAGAACAGGAATGTTGTTGCTCTTATCCACACTTAGGGCATCGCCGTCATTGTTACTAGGTTGCCCGAGGGGAGATTGACAGTACAACTTTACCGTATTAACGGCATTGGCTCCCATTCCCACTCGACGGCAACGCAGCACAATAACATTACAAAAATATGGCTTTCAACATACATGCGAATGAGACCAGAGACAGACAAGGGAAAAGAGTTATGGCACCTCCAGGAAGGTGCAGAAGATAACAAGTAAATACATTAAAAGTAAGGCAATGGGTGGGACACGGTAAGGTAAACATTGACAATACCGATGAATGGGTAAACGAATAGGCTGTGTGTAAGCACACAAAATCAACCCAAAGCCATCCTCCAGAGTCCACTTTTCATTCATGTGCCAACAAAACCAAGTTAGCTGGTGGTGCTTTGACATCTTCAAAGGCCATTCTGACGACAATTTTCACAGCTTACATAAACATCCCTACGCACCTGGCAAGGGAACAGAGAGGAGCCACCACGCAAAGATAAAGAACATTGGAGCTAGCATAGTGTTTTCCAACTCTACTTCTGAAGATTGACAAAACTATGTGTTAAGCTTTGTATTAACTGATTGAGAGAGAGAGAGAAAGGAGAGAGGGAGAGAGAGAGATAGAGAGAGAACAACGTAACATGTTTAGGGAGCTGGGAGCAGTATTGGCAAATGATACGTTGGCATCTTCTGGCATCAAAGAAGACCCCACCCAGCGCTGTTAAGAGCTGTCTAACAGATTTATGACTCCTTCACTCATCAGCCATAGGCCTGTGACTAAAAGTGGTGCATCTCATGAGGTACTGTAAAACCCAACCCCTTCACATTCACCACCTGGACATTACATGGTGAAAGATCCTACAATTAAACTCCAGTGTGAGGATGACGGATATGACATAAGGCTGGTTGGCACCCATCAATTTTAAAATGGGAGTTGGCAGACAAACACATGCCCATAGTATCACACACAAGGCAGTATTCATATGAGTTATGAGTCTGTATCAGAGATGTTCCTCATCAGTTCCCCTGAGCAGATGTTCGGAGGTGAAAACCATCCGGCAATGGAGCTCTCTCTGGATGCCATCCAGGCATTCAAGCTTCTAACTAATGTTAAGTCACTGATTTACAACCTGAGCTTTATTGCAACAGCAGTGAAGGGGGGATGGTACATGAAAGTAGTTTATGATTTGAATTATTGCTCACCCCCTATAATTGTCTAAAGTGCATGGACCGAGAGCAGAGAGAAGAAGGCAAAGGCAGAATGTGTAATTTGAAATCGCATAAAAGGCTCTCCCATTCTCTAGAGTTTGTGTTTGTGTGTGTGTGTGTGTGTGTGTGTGTGTGTGTGTGTGTGTGTGTGTGTGTGTGTGTGTGTGTGTGTAAACGCGCACGTCTCTAAGATTTTAATAGACGCAGTAGCAAGCTTCAACTTGCGGTGGAAAGAAATGTTCTTTGCTTAAAGAAACGTTCCCCCTCCAACCCCCCCAAATTAGTTTAGTTAGCGGCCCGATTGATCGTTTGGGGCTTAAGCATTCTGCTCCTCGCCACTCGCACCCCTCCCACTGGCTCTTGAGGCCGACGCCAAGTGGATCAGAGACCCCCTGGGCTGAAGCGGCACAAAAGCATGATTGTTTTGGGCTCCAAACTCCCCACCTCCTTCTGTTTTGAAAGTCTGTACTCCTCGGTACTACATCAGAGAGGAGTTTTAAGGTGGTTTGATGTCAACTTGTGCATCTCTGAAGGGGAAAAATGTGCTGCTCTCGCTTGTGGGAGCACAATCAAACGCGGCAAACATCAACTCCGCAGGTGTTGCGCTCAAGGGCGCCGTTCCCTCGCCACGCTCCGTCTGATGAGCTTCCCACAGCGGGAACGCGGCTCAGCGCAACACCTGACCTGCATTAGTCCGGCATGGGACTGCGACGAGACCAGACTGGAGCGCGTGGAGGTGGTTGGTGGGGGGGGGGGGGGGGGGGGGTGATACGCACAGACGTCTGACGGAGGACAGGCTTGTAATTTCCTGGCGGCTCTCCATTGGCCGGTATTCATGTAGTAGGCTCACCTGTGGGTTGTTGGCCTCAGCCAGCTTGCACTGTCGCAGGAAAAGCTTGAGGTTGCCCCAGTTCATGTAGGGCAGCAGAACCATGGGCTTCTCTCCGTCCTCCGTACACACATGGCTTATAGGCAACAGGTTCCTGCAGAGATGGAGAGGGGTTGAGTGGGGAGGGAATAGAAAAGTGGGGGATGAGGGGGAGGGAAAGAAAGAAAAAAAGGTTGCTTCAGTAGATGCTCCAACTTAAATCAAAACCAGCAACTGTCAGTAAGTCTTCTGAGAAGTTTTGGTGGGTTGGGGACAGTCTGCCGTTTTTCGAGGAAGGATTCTGGGCATGGGGAAAAGTGTATTTCTGCACATCATTAAACTGGGATTACACCCCACGTCACTCCTAATGTCTTCTGGCTCAGGCACAGGGATGAGGGACCGGAGACGATGAAAACAACACCTCGTTAAAAGCCTCCGTTAGCGACAGCTGGCTGTGGTCAGCTGAGGAGCCACAGGCCGCGGACAAAAAGAAAGTGGAGTCAAAATCCCAACTGTTGACTGGCGGCTCAATCAGTTTCACTATACTGCTATTGCAACAAGATTCTAAGTAGTGTCTTCTGAGAAGCTGCGCAGGGACTTCCCCCCCCCCCCTCTTACTAAGCTGATCAGGTGGCCCTTCAGGGCATTCAAAGGCCGCGCCACTCACAAACTCATTAGTCCCATCATGGCTTTTCAGCCAAACAAATGGCAAACTGATCTTGCATTGGTATGGCCTTAGCTCACTGAACACAATGATGTACACATGAAACCTGAGAGTAAACAGAAGATGCATTTGCTTGCCCATGCATATTGCATCATTCCAGACACATACTCCATCTCAACATCATGCATTAAGATCCTGCAGTAAGTGAGCAGTTTCTAGCATTACTAGTTCCTACTTCAAAGGAAGTGATTCTTGAACTGAATTTAGGCCAGACCTTACGGTCCTCTGCAAATGAGGAGATATGACCAATGATGTACTTGCTGTACTCAGTGACCGGAATGTGAAATCGACCGTGATTTTATAAAGCGTTTCCCATGAATGTTCTGCGCAGATGGAGCACCACCCTGACAACACCACAGTCATTTGTGTCTTTATGGACAAACAATGTCCAAACAGTCCAAATTAGAAGTGGAGACTATTTGGACTGTATGTGGAAGAATGAATTCCTCCTAAACTTCAAACACTGTATAAAATGGGTGTGCTCATCCACTGACCACACAGAATGGCCTCATTTGGAACTTGCGCTGTTAAAATTCCGAAAAGATATTAAGGCTGTTTATCTTCCATGATGGACAGGAAAACATGAAGTTTAACAACAGCAGCAGTCATACTGGACCGGCAGACATACTGGAGTTTCATCTTTCATTAGAAAGACAAGAGGATAAGCAGAAAAACAAAGTAGCTTGTTGTCTACACAATCACTGCCATTTGTGCAAAGCCTAACATAAAGTGTGGTTTGATGGAAATGAAAATCAGTAAATAACATTATGACAGCCTCATTAGTAAAATGAGCAAGGGGAAAACATAGAAAAGTTCAGACATCTGTGGCTGGTTTTTGTGTCTCAATTTATCACTGTTTGTACCAAATAGTCCTTGGCCCCAATATGGAGAAATTCACCTATGCCAACAGTTTCCAAGGTGTATGTAATTCAGATTTATTGTTAAGATCTTTTGTTTTTTGTTGGACTACCATTTCAGTGAGTTCTTTACCCAGTACCAGTCTAAACAGGTCACATGATCCAAACTCGACCAGGGTGTGCAAAAGAACTCTCAGATGATCTAGGCCTCTATACATGCAGTTTGAGCATAGCCTTCAAGTCCATGTCGGCGTTGTTTGACTTACCTGTGGTGTAGTCCTCGGAGCTTACAGCTTTCTGTCAGCATCATGGTCACCTGTACTTCAGAGGCATGGTCTATGGAGAGCAGAGTGAGAGACAGAGTTATTTAACTGCTTAAGTTATTTTAGTCAGGGAAGTTGTAATTGGACGGGATGTACCCACGAGTATTACTATTTTATGGGTCTGCACAGCCTTTCAGTGGCTTCCACAGTACCTGCCACTTTAGAGTGTTAACGAGGCCTGGGATACTGCAGTTCCACGGTAAAGCTGTTTTTAATAACCCCACTGCCCTCTCATCTCAACTGTGCCAAGAGTGATCGTGACAACCAGCGTTCAAGTGGAGGTCAGCATCAGGCAAGGACTCTGCAGGGCTCCCAACTTTCTGCCCTCTCTGAGAACCATGCCCTGGACTTCCTCTGGAAGCCTGCCCCACCAACCCTCCTCAGGCCACTCCGAGACCCAGCCGGCCAGCCGAGCCCAGTTCACAGAGGGTCGTTTTTTTTTATCTCTGACTGCAGCTTTAGCCGGCGCTTGCCACTTATGGGTAATCTGTATTGTTTCCTGCCCCCAGGGGCATATGGAGGGAGGAAGCAGGGCAGGGTTGGCACCGATGCCGCATGGCAAAGGGGCACATTGTTTGCCGTAGGGAGGGGAGAAGATGTGAGGGTGAGATGCTCCACCCCGTGCCTGGGTAAACACAGGCAGAGAGGGCCAGTGCAGAGAGAGGAAGGGAACTTGTGGCCCCGCTGCTGCGCCATGGAAATGGGGGCAGTCACAAGGTCATCCTTAGTGTGGCCTTGTGACGGACTGGCATGAGAGAGGGCTTGCCAACCACATCTCTGGCACCTGATAATGGTCAGATCAGCACGAGGAACAGGCACAAATTCTGCCATGACAGAGGAACCACTGTTACTAAACCTCTAACTTCCTGTTTATCTGTCCATTTTTGTGATTCCTGCAATTATCATTCTTATCACATACAGATGCCAGCTGGAGGCTATAGATGGCTTATCAAAAGAGGACTTAAATAGATGATCTTGGATTGAGACCATTTATTTACCATAAATAATAACACCTTATGTAATGTATTCTTGCGTTCTGGTTCATTCTGGTATTCTTGGAAATAGCCATGTAGAACATCTGTAATGTGTGGCTGAGATGAGACGCTATAGAACTGCAACAGTGTGTATTATGATAGAGCTAACTGTTGTGTTTTTTGAGGGATTATGTGCACACTCTCTCAGCACAGACACTAGCGATACCTGGGTGATCTGAATTCCTTTACGGTACTGACTTAATAGCTGTGAAGACATCATCCAGTGTGCAGCCTCCTGGGCTGGGGGGCATAGTGATCGCAAGGAGGATATTATTGGAGAAATGAGCCGTCACAGTCATTCTGGCCTAGGTCCAGTGAGGACGAACGCTAAAGGCCAGCATGTCTGAACCCATATAATTTAGATGATGCATCACCCAACGAGCAAAATAAAAGAGTTACAACATTCTCAAAAACAGAATGTTCTCAACCATGTAGGTGACCGCACAGAAGGGGAGGGGAGGTCAGACAGTGCGATGGAGAAACACCAGGAAAAGGCAAATAATGGGATTCCAATGGGAAATAAACTCAATCGTGAAACTACATACGCAAGGAGATGAAGAGAAATGAAGAAAGAGAAGAAAAGGAAGAGAAGGAAAAAAACAGTTACACAAAGCACACCCACACAAAAAACACATAAGTTCCTCCAGTGTACCCACCTTTGACTGTTTTCACAAAGACCTGCTTCTCCTTGCTGGGGTCTTTCTCGTCCAGAAGGATTCCGTGGAATATGCGGCCAAATGTACCTACAACAGAGGAGAGTGCTGAACTTAACACAACAAATCCACTCCATCATATTACAAATCATTTAAACGCTGTAGCCTCATTTGCATTTGCATCCACACACACACACACACACACACACACACGGCTGGCATAGTGTATTCCCCTCCCTCAATCACCCTCGCCTCTCTGCCTGACTGGTTTCAGGATTGAGATGGAAAGTTACCTATTGTGTGGGGCCCACTTAATCTGCAAATGGAGGGCATAAATGTGACCGACTTGTTCAGACAAACTGCTTTGACACACAACAGAGGGGTTGGAGAGGAGAAACGCGTAAAAGGAGGAGAAGAGGAGCACTGTGGCATTACTATGGACATGATGCCACCGCTCTTCTTTTTTTTTTTTTTTTTCTCTGATGCCAACGCTCTTGAGGAAAGATGCAAATTAGGATTGTTAAGGGTGTTTCAGATGCCTGGACCCAGGACAAACCTTGCTCGAGATTAGACCTGATGGCAAAACAAAAGGTCTTGCACTTGAGACACTTACACATACTTGCACACACACACACACACACACACACACCTTATGTCATAGAGCCAGTTCTCACAGGAGCAATGGCGTAACTCTGGTGTAAAATAACAATAATCAACAACGTTCCAAAAAAAGAGAAAAGAATCGAAAAAAAAGATGGCTCCACTCCAAGAGCTCTGGCAAAAACAGCACTACTTGCACAAGAGCCTCTGATAACATTAACTTGGAGAAAACGTACTGAGAGTAGAGTAAACACAGGAGATGGAGGCGTGCAGACCAAGGCATAGAAGCCCTCCATTCAACACAGGCAGATGAAGATAGACAGCCGTTAAATCATCATCGGATGGTGGTAGAATGGCAAGTCGCCCTAAAGAGAGTTGTCATGTGGATTGATTTGTGATCATGAACTGGAACCACAATGCGAAGTGTTCAAAGGTTGCTTGGCAAAAGCTATGAAGCAGATAGAGCCATAGAGTGTGTGTGAGTGTGTGTGTAGTATGTGCATGTGTATGTCTGTGCGTCACAGGGAAACGTGGAAGATACATGTTTGTTTGTGCGAGGCCTGCCAAGTTCACACCAAGTGGGTGGCCCTTAACAGCGATTAGGCGGCCAATCGAGACCTTTCCCAGAGTTTTATGACTTTCGGCAAATCCCACCCTGCCTCCAAGAGTGTAAGCCCAGGACAAGTATTTAGAACCACTACAATATTTAAACAAAAAAGGGAGAAAAGACAGCAAGGAAAAAGTTTAATAAAGCGTAGCCTGTGGCTCCATAGCCAAAAAGAGTGCCTGTGAGAGAGAAAGACTGTTTATGTGTGTGTGTGTGTGTGTGTCTACTCTGTGTGTGTGTGTGTGTAGTAGGGGCTTACAGATATGTGTGGCAGGCTTTGTTTGTACAGGGCTGAGGGACTAGTGTGGGGGGATTAGGAGGCTGACTGTGTCAACACGTCTCGAGAGAAGAGCAGCAAGGTCGGCCTGGAGCTTGGCCACAGCAGCCTCCTAGCTCCAGGGCCTAAGCTAGTAACACTAGTACACTGCTAACAGGGTGTGTGTGTGTGTGTGTGTGTGTGTGTGTGTGTGTGTGTGTGTGTGTGTGTGTGTGTGTGTGTGTGTGTGTGTGTGTGTGTGTGTGTGTGTGTGTGTGTGTTCAAGAGGGGGTGGTTGATAAAGTGATAAAAAGACTGAATGACGTCAGTCACTTTGAGGGTTTGAGCGAAAGGAGACTATGTCTCAGAAAATGTATTCGTTTAAAGGTCATCTTGGAACGAGGACAAATGGTGCATTTCAGTTGTATTCGTAAGTCGCAATTTTACAGTTCCAAGTCGGAAGTTTTAACAGGAACTTGGAAAGTCGGTGAACCTCACCAACATAGACTTCATAATCTAAGATGACTGCCCCCACGCATCATTCTTTATTAGGCACCTCTGTCTTATTTGTATCTCATTAAATCAGTAGCACATACAGTACTGTCCAACTTCTATCTGTGGACATGCTGCTACAGTGTTTGCATGCGCAAAATAGCGCATATTGTGTCCTCAACTGGTATTGCTAACATCAATACATGCTAACAATTGCTAACAACAATTGGTGATTCATTAGTTTTCCGACATGTAACTAGTATGCAATCTTCTGAGGTAAAGGGCTCGTACCAAAACAATCCGCTTTCTTGTGTGAGAGTGGGACAGGGCAGTGATGAATACGGTGTCAGGGTGTGTGTATGTGTGTTCAAGTGTGTGTGTGTATGTGTGTAAATGTTTGTTTAAGAGTGTGTGTGTGTGTGTGTGTGTGTGTGTGTGTGAGTGCATATGTGTGTGTATAAGGAATTATGGGAGGAGTGGAAAGTAGTGAGTATATAACTGTACATGTGTGATTACTCATTCACTCAATGATGCTTGCAAAAGCTTAATTGTCTAATAGTAGGAATGAGTATTCTGGGTGCAAATTTGTGAAAGCATTGGCAAGCATGTGTGTCTTATTATATTGTGTCTAAATGTGGGACTGGGTGGGTGGGTGTGTGTGTGTGTGTGTTTGTGTGTGTGTGTGTGTGTGTTCCTGTGTGTGTGTTCCTGTGTGTGTGTTCCTGTGTGTGTGTGTGTGTGTGTGTGTGTGTGTGTGTGTGTGTGTGTGTGTGTGTGTGTGTGTGTGTGTGTGTGTTCCTGTGTGTGTGTGTGTGTGTGTGTGTGTGTGTGTGTGTGTGTTCCTGTGCTAAAGAAGCCGCACCTTCATGCAGGACATCCCGTAGGGTGACCCTCTCCCTGGAGATGGCGATGTCTTTGACCTTGGCTTTGGCTTCCATCAGGGTCACGCTCCTCAGATCGTTCTTCTCAATGCGCAGCGAGGGATAGCCTGACGACACACACATGCAAACAAAATATAAATCTGGGCTCCATCTTATTTACCTAAGAAACATTCTTCAACAAGGTATGTTTGAACAAAGTGCCATTAACAGACTCGTAACATGAAAAATGTATCAGATCTTGGCAATTGGAGAGCAGGCACTGGCGCATTACAGCAGCTGATGATCAGATAAGCCATTAGAGTACGCATGCATCCACACCCACATCCCACACTGACACAACTTTGGCAACAATGTTCCTACAAAGGTGACGTCTTGAGAGTGTGATTTATTATTTTTTCTTTCCAAAGTTATTTTTTGTTATTGTATTTTAAGTGTAATGTAATTATAATTTGATGTAATTATTTTCCCTGTGAGGTATAATTTGAGTGTGTGTGTGATTACTTGGCCTCTCTTACAGTCTTTCAGACAGGTCTGCACACATTATCTTGTCTGACATTGTTTATATTTGCACATTCGAACTCATGTCTCAGTTGCCTGCAGCGCCTGATATCCTTCAAAGTGGGATCCCTTTAAAAGGAGCCCTTTGTATTTACAATTAAGGTTTCTATCTCTACAAAAGTGTGCTTTTGTGTATGTGTGCGAAATAGAGTAAGAGAGAGAGAGAGAGAGAAAAATCAGTTACGCTCAACTGTCTACTTGAAATCATGAAAGTGATGGTGGCCGATAAAGAGAAGCTACAGACACAGTGGGCAGATTCTCCATTAAAATAGAATCCGCAGTCAAACAGGCCTTCCATTTACAGTTGTGGAGCTTTGCCAGTCAGCAGAAGCATGTTCTCCCAATAAGACTGTCTGTCTGTGCTACTTTAGAGGAATTCTTTGATTGGAAGGTTTGCGTAAGTCAGGAAGTTCCCTTCTAGTTTTGCAAGGTATATCCACTTTGACGCCTCATAATGAAACAGCACTTCGTGAACACACACCTTGAGTCAGATGCAGTGTGCGGTTACGCAGCGGAAACACACAGCTGGTGACACACAGCTGGTGACACAGAAGACCTGGGGCTCTGCGAGCAGATGTGCACTTGTTTGGGAACAAAACGAAAAACTTCCACTCTTACATTTAACTGTAATTTTTAAAAAAAAGTGTCCATTTCATGCAGGCTGAGAAATACCAGCGGTCTCTGCCGAGATCTTTGAGAACACTTATTTAACCACATATTATTTAAGTGGCTGGACTTTTTCTGTCAAGTGAAGTCTCTCATAATCTAAAACACACCCACACCCACACCCACACCCACACACAAAAACCCTCTATGCACTTAGATTAACATGCACACAGATAGCACACATTATTATATATGGTTATCACAAAGACCATATTTTTCACAGAACACATAAATGCGGCAAATCTGGAAGCAGGCAAGCATACTACTCAGTTTCAGCCTGACCTTTACATAGCATAGGCAAATGCAACTAATTTAATGCACAACCTTTCTCTGAGCATGTAACAGACTAACAAACATACAGAGCACCCACCATCAGCTTTCAGAAGCATTGTTTTATAATGATCTCTTTACACTACACAAGTCTGGATTGACTCCTGATTAAAAGAATCCTGTCTATGCAAGTCCTCTTCAGAACCAGAGATTTGTACCCTGAACTAGCAAACCCATCTCTCATACAGCTGAAAGGAGGGACAGATAACTAAGACAAACGGAAAAAAAGTGCCATTACATTCAGCTGGACTTATGCATTTATACTGCCCCCTGCTGGAAGTTCCTGAAAGATCTTCCAAAACAGCATAATCAAAAAACACTAGTCAGCACTGAGTCTACTGACCACATTCATCTGAATTAGAAACTGAAATGGAATACTGCACCCAAGTGGTAAAAAATACTAATTGCATACTGTCTAGGGGGAGAAAAGGTGGCCCATATTGCATTTTTGTAGGACTCACAAGCCTGGAACGAAGAGGAAGAGCTTTGGAGACCATGCAAAAAAAAAAAAAAATGCATTAAACTGATGCCCGCTAAAATAGTGCGACCACAAGTATACTCCTGAAGAAGGAAAACATCAGACACTAAAATGGCACCATTAGAGCAGATAATTGTTTTTTCCTTGGCTCATGCTACACCTTTCCACCAAGTTTCATGAAAATCGAACCAACAGTAGTTGCATAATCCTGTAATAAAACAAACAAATAGCCCAACCAACCAACAAACAAACAAACAAACAGACACGTGTCGAAACAGATCCTCCTTGGCAGAGGTAACAACGTGACCAAGAGCAGACAACTCTTTCAGAGCAGCACAAGCAGCGGAAATGAGACCGAAAGAGTTCCTTGATCATGAGGGCAACAGATCTTGCCGGCACCAACGCTTAGAGACCCTTTATGATGAAAAACCTTACATGGTTGAAAATCAGAATAAGCCGGATTCTTCACTTGCATTACATAGGCTTATCTCCTCTAGTGCATAAATGTAATGTCTCCAAGCTCCAAGGGGGTTACAAATACTGGTATAATTCAAACTTGCTCTGCTCAGAACCTTGCGTTACAGAGACGGAGCAGTGGCTGCTAAAAAAATATTTTAGGAGTATACATTGTACAGAGGAAGAGCTAATAGTGCTGAGGCAATCCTACAGATGTTTACACTCAGCCTTCACAAGCAGTTTTCAACATTAATGGGTCGATGGTCTAAAAGCAATGATCTGAGGTACAGGTCTTAACTTAACACATTCAGTTCATTCAGCATAGGCAGATCATGACGGGCTATAATTAAGATCAGTTTATTTGTCAGCTTACTTATCCTAGAAATCTCCCTCTGGTACAAATGTACAATACATATTTTTATGCGGAAAAATGTCAAGCAACAGCTTCTGTTCAAAGCATACAGCGGTCACTTAACTCTCAGTGAATCACATTTCAGTGATCACCAGCTAACTGCATCAGCCTTTTTCCACCTAAAAGAGTGAAACCTCACTTGTCTGGAATGCTGACGCATGCTAACTAATTCTAAATTAAGACGATGGTGTGGTAGGGAGAACAAAAAAAGAAATATCTAGGATGGAAATGTAACTGAGACGCAAATTCTGAGTTTATTTAATTTCTAAGTTCTGTTTTACAGCCCTTGCATGTGGGCTTCAGGGGTCGTTAAGGGTGTGGGCTCAGAGTAAGGCTGAGGTGTGAGGGCTTTTACAAGTAGCTAAGGGCCAGGAAACCCAAGGTTCCTTTTGTCATACGGAGGGTGACTCAGACCACAGGTACACAAAGAGAGGGGGGGGGGGGGTGTGCAGACAGAGAGAAAGAGAGAGAGGGAGAGGGACAGACAGAGAGAGAGAGAGAGAGAGAGAGAGAGAGAGAGAGAGAGAGAGAGAGAGGGACAGACAGAGAGAGGAACAGAGAGGGAGACAGACAGACAGACAGACAGACAGACAGAAAGATAGATAGATAGAGACAGACAAAGAGAGAGAGAGACAGACAGACAGACAGACAGACAGAGACAGACGAAGGGAGAGACATACAGAGAGACAGAGATGCCAAAGCCAGCACAGTACACGGAGAGGCATGCAGGACACATGGAACAACCTGACACAGAAGTTCTGAGTGAGGAAAGCAAAGCTGTGGGATAGGGGTGAGCACATTCATTCTGCAGCGTCTGAAGGTGAGGACGCGACCGAGAGAATGGCATGGACACAAACAGAGAGTACATTACTGATGATGGACACAGACAGGACAGGCTTAGAGGAGACAGATGTTGATGTGAGATGACTAGGACTTCACAATGGAGAGTTCTGACCCAACAGCCTTGCCCTCT
This sequence comes from Sprattus sprattus, assembly GCF_963457725.1. Classification (NCBI taxonomy): domain Eukaryota; kingdom Metazoa; phylum Chordata; class Actinopteri; order Clupeiformes; family Clupeidae; genus Sprattus; species Sprattus sprattus. The sequence continues at coordinate 43,976,430 of NC_137921.1, read as the reverse complement.
CCATATTCCAACAATGGCATCAACGAGAGAAAAATGGCCTCAAATCAGTCCTGTATGGATATCTGCTCCAGACTTGAAAGTCGAGGGGTTAACTCTTGAGACCAGTGGGACTTACTTTTGCTTTGCTGTGAGGGAGCGCCAGGATTTGGGAAGGATGCGGCAGCAAGCTGATGGATGGGTGCAGAACCAGGGTGACTGTCTGATGGAGGGGGGAGGGAGGGAAGGAATGAGGGAAGGAGAAAAGAAGGGAGAGAGGGAGAGAGAGAGAGAGAGGGAAGGATGAGAAGGAGGTGTGCATAAAAGGTTGGGTAATGGCAGGTGAAAAGGTGCATGTTGTCTAAGACAAGCAAAGCCACAGCACACACAATGCAGAAGGATGAACAGACAATGAATAGACAATGAACAGCACCAATGAACATAAGCAAACCATGTAGAAAAAACATATGAACAAAAACAAACCCAGTGAAGTCCACTAGGGGGCGACAATAACCAAAACACAACCTGCCTTGCTCTGCCATGTATATTAATGGTTGATAAACCCCTGTGTGTACACCCATAACTGTACATTAATATAAGTTCTCCAGAAATAGTTAAATAAATACAGAAACAATCGCATGTGCTAGCAGCAGAATGCTATGTCTATGGTTGTGTGGTTTCTGTCGGATTTTATGGATTCACCTGTAGCCTTCTGATGGTTTTGATTTCATAAAATGCATTCTTAAAACGACATACACAGCCATAAAGTCATTTTAAAACCAACCCTGACCCCTGTGACAATATACAAGCAGAGAAACAAAGCTTTCAAGTTTTAAAAGCTTAAAGATATGGCAGTGTGGAGTCCCAACATGAGACTGCCGAGGGGCTTTTCTCCAGGTCACAGGGCTTTGGGGACCTCTTAACGGGTTCCTCGTGGCAGACTGCAGAACAGAAGGTAGCTCACCCCTGTCCCTTCTCTCTCCTGCTCCTCTGATAAATAATGACGCAATGATGGCTGCTCGGGCAGGAAACGGAGGAAAAATGAGGTTTCCTTTCTATTTGTCCTTCATTTTGTTTGAGTGGTAACAGGAAGGAAGAGGGCAATGAAGCTCTGCTGGAGCAGTTAGAAGATACAAATGAAACCACTTCAATCGAAGAGCTCGCCGAGAGACTAAGAAAAGCTCGGGAGGAAGCACCAAAGGAAGAGGGATAGAGAACCAAGTTTACTAAAAAGAGGAGCGTTGAGATCTTTATGGCCGTGCATTTGGTGCTTTGGGAGGGACATAGCTAGCCCTATAGCCCTCATTTGTACAAACATGTCCTATCGCACCATTGCGCATAAACATGGCCTCTTTCTCACATGCAAAGAAGATATACAATATCTTCCTCTCCTTCGCACTCGATCACCCCAGTGTGTACGACCCACACCCTCCCTCCCTCACACACTCACACACTCACACACACACACACAGTCAGAGACCACAGGCTGGAATGTCGCTCAGTTTATTACGACCTTCTGATTCCAGTTTAAGCTAATAAGATCATTCTCCGCCAATTATCTCGTTTGGCAGAGGAATGTGTGTTTGTTGGTGTGGAATGAGGGGAGCAGACACAGGCGGGCGTGTGACTGGTGAGACGAGCCTCACACCCCGAGGCGTCTGGGAACCACAGAGGAGGTGAGGCCTTCAAAGCCCCTTGCGGTCTGGGACCATCTGCAGACAAGCCCCTATCACTCCACGGATAACATTCAAATCACATCCAGTTGTATGGTAGGCGAGGGGCTGACTAGAGATGAGCCGTGCCACAAAGAGAAGGTACAGAGTAGGCCTGAGGCAACATGTGGGGGCAGAGCACCCCCCCCCCCCCTTGGGCCGCAGGTCTGCGCAAAATGCTCCTGTTGTTCATCAGAAAGTTGAATCAATCTGTGTTGGGTTGACTAGATGGATGGATGAGTTGCCATCATGATGTGATTATAATTCTGGGACATTAACCCCATGTGAGGGGTGGGGTTTTTAATAAATGAGTTTCATCTCACTTTCATTACATATTTCAAGGGGGGCTTCTGGACAAGATCCTGGTATATGATTTTTGCTATATGAAAGATTTTTAACAAAATTATGTAACTCTTTATTTCATCATGCGAGTCCTCTGATCAGTACTGGTTCAGTAGTGTCAAGGAAACAATTATACATCTTATGTACAATGATTTCAAGGACATTTCACACTGTGACACTTCAAAGAAGGAACCCAATGCAGTTGGGTTGTTGAGGCTAGGCATCTTATGAGTCTTATGACTGGTCTGGCAGCATTTCCTAAAGCAATTATCCCTGATTAGTGTAAATGACCTGGGCTAAGGGTGAAAGGAGCAGATTCTTTGGGCATCAAACTTTGTGTCCAGGTCTGATGACTGATTGGGACCTGACAGCTCTGGAGGACATGCATCTGATATCTTACTGGCCCCATTGAAAGGCTGAAATTGTGCTGTCATGTTCTCTCATGTGGGAATGATTTGCCTGTTCTCTCATTCCGACGCATTGGGAAGTTAACTGAAGGCACTACTACTCGCGTCAGTGTCATTCCACAATCAAGACAAATCCATGAAAACACACAGCACATGTTTCATCAGTGTCTGAGAAATGAGTCAAGATGACGGGCCTTAGGCCCACCCATAAGTAGCACCAGTCCACTACTCGAAGCCAAGACAAAGACTACGCGTCAATTGATAACCAACAACAGCTCTATGGCAAGACAAAGACAAGGCGTCAATGCAAAAACAACATCAGCTCTGTGGCAAGAGAAAGACAAGGCGTCAATGCAAAACCAACAACAGCTCTATGGCAAGACCAGTGAAGGAATGCTCATGTAATCTAAGTGACAGAATAATCACTCTTGATATACTCTTGGATACTGCAATGTCTGAAAAAGAATACGACATTGTGAGGCAATTTCATAGGTTTACAATGAATATAGAGTTGTTAAGTTGCCATATATTGTAATATTTGACAAAAATATATAGTACTTATAGTACAGACATTTGCTGAATTGTCCACAACATCCCAAATACTATAAAATCTTTAAAATCTCATTGAGGAAAATACAGATATGATGTGCCCCTTTTTCTTCATTGAACTCAACTAATAAGCTTATCAATTAGCTTAACTGATAAGAGCCATAAGCCTGTTTGAACAGTTGTAACCGACGTTGTGAATTGTTGCAAGGTGCTGTCGAGCAGAGGGTGTATCTTACTGGTGACGGGTGTGGCGTTGTTGGGCGTGTCGGCCCGCAGGTACTGCGTGGTCTGGGTGGAGGGTTGAGACAGGCCCTGAGAGCTTCCACTGTCGCTCACGCTGGAAAAGAGAAAAATTAATCATGAGCATTTCTTTCATATGCCAAAGGACTACGCGCCATGACTGACCTGAAGGCAGTACAAAATGAGCTCACACAGATCAGGGGAAACATTCAGAATGTGATCTATTCCAGTGCACACTGAAATGAGACCAACTGCCCAAAACGCTTCCCCTACCCCTGCCGCGTGCCGAGAGGAGCCCAGAAAGAGCTGAGGCCCAGAGCTACCGTGACCACAAGCCCAGAGGAGGACATGACTACATCCTGACTACACGTCTCCCCCTGAGGCAATAGCCAGGCCCCTTGGCCCATATGCTTCCTTAAGATGTGTATTTGTCTGTATACGTGTGTGTGTGTGTGTGTGTGTGTGTGTGTGTGTGTGTGTGTGTGTGTGTGTGTGTGTGTGTGGTAGTAGTTCAAATTGGCCCAATTAGAGCTGTCAGCCATTAACTGCGTAGGTTAAACACTATGTGGGATTGATGAGGGGGACGAGCTCCCCTGGAGAGCAGGCCTGGCTGGCCTTGACGGAGGCCTGCCTGCTGCAGCTCTACTGACCCCAATCATGCGGTAATGTCATTATGGAGCATCAAAGAGCCCCAGTGCTGCTCAGGCTCCTCAAGTCTTTCTGCAGGCCCTGGCAGCACCTCCCAGCAACAATGGAGCCATTCGAGGATGCAAGGGAGAAATGAGGGGAAGAGAAAGAAGAGCGAAATGGATGCCGAGAGAGGGGGAGATAAGGAGGAAGAATTTAAGGACAGAGAGACGAAAAAAAAATAGATCACCAGAAAAGTGGGGTTGATCGTAAAGAGAGATCGAGAGAGAGAGAGAGAGGAAGAATGTAGATAGAAATATAAAAAGAGATAACCATCCCTTCCTAATTGCCACATAGAAAGGTTCTTATTGATGGACTACCTGGGACAGTAGAGGACAGACCGCATGACCCAACACTCAGGACAACACTATAGGAAGGGCCACTAAAAACAAACCTGATCCAATCAATACCGACCCCAAAGAACACCATATAATGAGCCATCTGAAGATATTACATTAAATAATTTCCAGGACAGGACCTTTGTGAAAGACTGTCTTCTTCTCTGGGACAAATGACTGATTCATTATAGGAACAGACACTCTTTAGAAGGGTGGAAATTAATCAAATTGGAACTGTTGGCAGGCAGTCCCATGGAAAAGGGTTTAAAATTCATCATGTGAACCCATATCAATGAGATCTTGTGTATAAAGTGGGACCATGTAATTTAACTATAGCTGGTGCCCGCAGCACTCTGGAAATAAGAAAATGAGGCTGAGGGGAGTCAAACAGGAGTCAGAGACTCAAACAACTGATGTACATCTGTAGATAGGCACTCACACAGCAACTAGAAAACACTCAATTCACCGACAATGTAATTGCACGCGCACACATGCACGCCCACACACACGCGGAGTCGCGGATACACACATGCATGCACACGCGCCTGCGCACACGCACACACACACACACACACACACACACACCGCCTGCCTCACCTATCATCCAACTCGATCCTCTTCATGCTGTGCAGGTGGAGCACGGCGAGGATGATGGCCACGAGGAAGATGACTGCGCAGCAGACGCTCACGCTGATGTAGAACACACGCGTCGAGGTGGTGGGCGCACTCGCAGGATCCACTGGGGTCCGACGGCACCAGAACACCCAAACCCAGAACACACAAAACCAGAACACACAAGGCCTCCGTGAGTCATGGTACAAGAAACAAACAAATCATATATATCTTTTAGTATCAATTAAGGGTAGGTTTTGTGTCATTTTCAAGTGCATTCAGAGGGATTCAGCATGTGTCGGTGTAGGGGCAGAGGATGATCAGTTTTTTTTAATTCAGGGGAAACCTTTAAAGCAGCCATCTTTGAGCGAAGGAGCATAAAAGGGAAAAGGATCAAGGGAGCGTGACCTGGCATACCATTCAGAGGAGGGGGGGTGGAGACACACAGGAACAGAGGAAGGCAGAGAGAGAAAACAAGCAGAAGCAGACGAGAATGGGAGATATACAAAAAGCAAACAGTGAGAGCGTGAGAGAAAATAACAAAGAGCAATGCTCAGAAATAGAGAGGCACAGTGGAGAACTGAGAATGACTGACAGGCAGTGATGGAGAGACGGACACAGACGGATGGAGAGAAAGCAGAAGAGTGGTGGCTAGGTGTCTGACCCCCGTCAGGACCTTTGACAGTCCTGACAGAGACAGTAAAAGCTTGCAGGGGGGTGGGGTTGGGTTTGGGGGGTGGGTGTGGTCTGAGCAGCCCACCCAGGCAGAGGGCCACAGCTGGGAACGGCAGCCAGTGCTGGCTCAGCCACCGTGGGCCTAGGCCTGACCTGAGGTTCAGGAAGAGAGCCATCCATGGACACGAAATATACCCCTGTGCCTAAAACAGCACATTAGTGATTTTTTTCATTCTGCTAGAACAGGAGGCCTGTCCAGCGGGGTGATGATTCACTAATAGCTGTGGCAATGCTGAGAAAAACCATGGAACTGTTGGCTGGTCAGTTTGGCACAAGAAGGTCAGCTTTGGACGCCGCAACAGACTTACCGCTGTGGTCTCCCTGAGCATGGATCCACCCACTATTGTTCATATTCATAAACGCAGACACAGACTTACCACTGTGGTCTCTGTGAGCATGGATCCAACCACTAGTGTTCAGATTCATAAACATAGCCACAGATTTTGGGTTTGAGGATGCTGGAAGCCTTACGGTATTTAATAGAGTAATTTTGTTGGTGGGAATCAAACAATGAGTGAAGAAAGGCTAGAGGAAATGTAGAGTAGAGTCACATTACAAGTCAGAGGAGATTTTTGGGGAAATTTGCAGGAAGGGACTTACCGTCTGATTTGTTTGGGCCGATAATGGGAATGGTAGGAGGGTCCGGCTGTTCAACTCCTGCGGGTGAAGAGAGAGATAGAAAAAGAGAGGAGAGAGGAGAGTTAGGGCTGGCCAAAGCTGTACTAATTAGGCTAGGTGTGCATGCCTTACACAGGAGCAAGGGGCAGTTCCATGGGCTCAGTATAAAACTCTTTGCCATGTTTTAATTTTAGTCATGCATGAGCTTCTCTCAACAGTTGTGCCTTTAGCAAATCCAGATGGCGTGGGTCAAAGAAGTTCCACCACTGTTTATGATCACTAAAATTATATAAAAAAGTTAGATTTGGGTCAGTGCCCCATTGCCGTGTTTACATTCAGGGTCAATATTGCAATCTCAACTGTTACAACCCTTATTTCCCTGACACCAACACAAACAATAGCAGATGCGCATTCCCCCTGCATAGCCACCCACCGAGTTACCCCCGGCCACACCGGCAGCAGCTTGGTGGTGGGTGCAAACACTTTTCCCTTTCAGCGCACTTAATTTGGCTCATGTGCTTAAAATAACCCACGTCAAGATGTACGACCTGCTTCCTGTGCCGAACATATGACAGGGCGCTGTGTAATTATGTTCTGCCGAGGTCAAAAAAGAAAATAGCAGCGGGCTAAAAACAAATGTGGCATAGCTTCCCCCTGGCAAGCACTTTTATCAACTTCAAAACTGCTCCAGGACAGGGGAGGGAAAGAGGGGGGCATGCCAGCGAGTTCATGCAGATACAGAGAGACACACACACACACAAACTACACACCTCATTGAAGAGGAAGTAGTGATATGAAGTGTGTAGGTAATAGGGCTGTCGTCTCTGTTACAAACACGAACGCACACAGGCACAGACCCACCATGTGCATAGAGAGCTCATTAAATCTGAGAACAGGTTGGAGGAGCCACACACAGCGGCTGCACACACATCAAATTAGTGCGCAAGGCCTCATAAGCATATGATCTGCACCTGTCTTCCCCTTGTTCTGTAACACATGTATTCCTTGTATACACTGTGCACCTAGGAAACATCTAACACACACACACACACAAGCATACACACAAACACACAAGCATGCACGCAAATCCACTACTGGGCACTTACGTTTGTAGCACATTTTCCTGCGTTTGAAGTTGAGCACTGTGATGTTCTTGGGGTTTATTGTCAGGTTGAGCTGAACCGTCACCAAAGCCTCTTCGTCCACCTTCCCGGAGCACATTAGGTCTACCCGAAATACTGCACACACACAAACAGAGGTGGAGTTCTGCATTACAATCTATGTTGTATTAACTTTTTCCAGCCATCTCTCTCAAAAAAGGATCTTCTGTTTATTCTTGAGGTGCCATTAGGCTATACTGATAAATCTGAATCCAAGCTAAAAGTACAGGTAGTAGTGTGTGCACAGTGAGTGAGAGTCAACCTGAGCGGCTGCGGGGCACCTCCCCCTGTACGGAGATGTTGGTCTTGGGTTGGTTCATGGCTGTTGGGTTCTCCACATGGAAGCCAAGTTTGTACTCAACCTGCGAACAAGACACAGATCCAAAATGAGAGGTGTGTGTGTGTGTATGCGTGTGTGCGGGTGTGTTGGGCTGGGTCTGTTGGCAGGAAAGCTTGAGGGTAAGGTTTGGGGTCAGGTGAGCAGGGACAAGAGGATGAGCCAGAGGGGCAGAGAGGAAGGAACAGAAAGAGAAATAAGATAAGGCCGCGGGTAAAAGAGATATGAAAAGGGATGAGAGCCGATAAGAGCAGACAGCTGAGGGCCAGGAAGAAGTGAGGAATGAAGGAATATGTGGGAGGTGCAATAGTTGTATGAAGAATAGGTCACCCCATCATAAAGAGAACATCATGCAGATCAAAACATTTAGTTTTAGATTTCCTCCTTTAACTTCCTACACCTATGGTCTCCGTGGTGATTGGGACTTAGAAGGCTGGGGCACTCGCAGTCTAGCTGCTCCTTTAAGAGGTGCATGCTTGTTATCTTAGGGGCCTTTGGATAGAGCCATTTGCCAAAATGACTAAAAATACACAGAAACGGAATGAATGAACATAAATAGGCCTAGAAAAATAGAAATGTAGTGTGAGGAACAGGAGAGAAAAATGTCTGACATAATGATATTGTTTTTGGAACGGAGAAACATAAAAGATTATGATCCCCACCAGAACTACAGTTTATGTGTCAGATTTAATGGTTATATCAGAGAGATGCTCTTACAGACAGAATGTCCTAAAGAGGAGGAGTTGCTTCACAGCTTTATCTCAGTGAGACTGCATAACTGATACAATCATCAAACTCACATTTACCATCTAATGTTACGCAGTGATTATGAATAATAGGATATATATGAATGGTATACAAATGAATATAGAGTACACAAAATACATATGCATAAATGTATAGGCCTATAGTATGTTAATGCGCATTCTATATGAAAAGTGTAAAGTGCACTTCTAAAGTGTGTGTTTACCTTATTCTTGGAGTGCCATGAGAAGTACAGGGTGCTGATGTCACTGGGTATCGGAGGGATGAAGGAGAGTGCGTACATGTTGACATCATCATCTCTCACGTAGTACAGCTCCGCATCCAACCCTGGTACACACAAGAAGACAGAAAGAGATCTGGACTTAGACTCTAGGACTTAGATGGGGTGTCAGCTTGGGAAGCCTTCATACACATTAGAGAGGGGTCTTGCAAAATTCTAAATATGCACTGGAACCTTAGGTAAGAACTTTTTTGCCTGGTAACATTTACTTTAAAACTAAAAAAGAGGGGCGTTGTTGTTGAAATAAACCTCTTTCTACCATCTATGAAATACACAAAGGGTGATCTTTTTAACTCTTCAACAAGAAGTTGTCTCCCAGTGCTCAACTTCCACAATGGTGAACCTGTTATCTCCCGGATGATTCCGGAGTTTATGCGCATGATGACTACGGCAGTTTTCCTCAAAATAGGTAATTTCCGCTATATAGCCTCCAAGTTAAGCAATTAAATATGACTAAATATGGAATCATGAAAATGTTGCCACATATAACTTTATCTTCAAACTAAAAAAAGCATTTCATTAGTCACATGATTTTATTCAGCTCTCAGTCTGCAAACAGCACCTGCAAATCATCTCTGCCCAGCCCAACCCAGCTCATTTTTAGTTTCTGTCTTTTGCACATGCAAGTTTTTCAGTCTTTAGTTTCACGTCTGTGGTTGCCAAGCAAGACAGTTTGACAGTTTTTGATAACATCAAATTAAAATAGCGGAGTCAAGCACGTCCGCACTGTAAGTTGTTAACAACACTATTGCAGACAGGAAGGAGTTAGACATTATCTATCCGAATTTAGTTTGCCGCCCTACATCCAAATTTTCACCTAGGGATGACATCCTGGTAACAGTCAAACCGATATGAGGACTCAAGTCATACTTTTGTCAACGTTGGTACATTACAAAGGCTACACTATAATTGCGCTGGTAACATCATATGCCGGTAAGTTTCAAATTTGTCCAATAAAATTAATTATTTCCGGGTGGCAAGAACAAAAATCATTGCTGAGACCCTGGTTTAAACCCTTACTGTGGCAGCTTTTCCATCTCAAAGCACTTAGAGATCCACAGAGTTTTTTTTTGCAAATATTCAGCTGCATGAGGGGGAAAAAAATTGAGTGGCAGATAAACCCACCCCCTCTAAATCTCTTCCAGAGCCTACTTCAGTAAGAATCAATCTAGATGATGTAATAGAGCAATTAGATGATCTCACTTGTAGTGTGTTCCAACAAGTTGTATCCTCCGTGACACTTTGTAAACTCTGTCATATGCATATTTTTACAAACCATATGTGCTTCATCTCCTTGTAGCTGTAGGGGTTAGAGCCACTGAAGAAATCCCTTGCACCCATAGCAAAGAGCCGTCTCAGGAGTACACACAGAAGAAGGGAGAGAGCAAGCGAGCGAGACAGATGGTACTAAATATGGCTGTCACCCCCCTAAGCATACAGCCCATATAAACCTTGGCCTGTTTCACGGACAAACCCTGGCCCGAGATGTAGGTTAATCCCTTCTGCAGAGGTTGAGGGAAGCCCGAAGAGGACGACAACGAACCGGCTCATCTTTGGTCAGGCATCACGTGTAGCACAAGCTTTCAGGCTAGGTGAACCACTTAAGGTGAAAAGGACACGCAGACACACAACAGACACAGGGGAGAGAGGCGCTGTCTGAGACACGTCATGAAAAAGAGAAGAAAAAAAATAATTCTTGAAGAGAAACACTCACTGGAAATATGTCCGCAATTTCCTATAGGGAGATTGAGAGGGATTTTTAGTGAGGGGGGAAATTGTGGAATGCCTTCTGTGAACATCTTCTGAGGCGTGTTTTGTTTCTTAAGAGATGGTACGGTAGGCCTCCACCCCCATGCCTCCTCCACCCCCATGCCTCCTCCACCCCCAGGCTGTGGTATTTTACAGGGAGAGGCGAAGCTTCACCCCCGAGTCACAAAGCTGACCCTTCCTCCATTATCTTCAGCCATCACATCCTCAGTCAGCGAGATGTTTACCATTAGGGGCCTTCAGCTGCCACCAGACACACACACAGCGCTCCCATCTCTCGTCACAATTTTTACACTCAACTAACTACATGAGACACAACACGGAGAGAAGAAAAACACCTGGGTCTACTCAAACCAGAGTGTTGGGGAGAAGGGGAGAGAGGAAGGGGGAGAAGAGACAAGTGGTGTGAGTCTTTCCATTCATCAACTCACAGGCTGTCAAATAAGTAAGCCAGCCTGAACCGCCCCGCCACCCCCCCCCCCCCCCCCCCCCCCCCCTCCGACACACACATAGAGACATACACGCAACCAACACCACACAAACACCTGACTTCAGATCACTCACCTGAGAATGGGGATTCAAAGCTTTTCCGTTTGGCGCTGCATTTAGATATAGTGTTTTAAAGTGGCTTTTAGTGAAAGCCACCTGAGGAATGCACTGCCTTACCGCATATCCAGACACACACACACACACTTTAGTAGTAAAGTCCCAAATATGTGGACTTGATGGACAGCTCCAAATCCCCCAGAATGCCAAGGGGCAGCTGTATCAGTTCCACAGGGCTCCGAATTGGCTGTCTGGAGCCCACCTATCAACCTCTGAGGGGCCAGATGGGAAAGAGGGGGGGAAGAATGCAACACCTAATCTACCAGTTTCACCACACACACACACACACACACACACACACACACACACACACACACACACACACACACACACACACACACACACACACACACACACACACACACACACACACACACACACACACACACACACACACACACACACACACACACACACACACACACACACACACACACACACACCTCAGGACATCGGTCTCAAGCTCGGTCTTAATGCTTCCTCTCATTCACATCCTTTTCCCACCTCTTCCTCAATTAGAGGCATCCAGCTAACCCCTGCCTGGCTTGTGCTGCCAGCTGCTCGCCAGACCCCAGCTCAGCAGCCAGATGCCCAGACAGACCCCAGCCCACCTATGGGCCACTAAGAGGCTCTGCCCCTGCAGAGAGGCATCGGACTCAGACACACGTGGCTGGGGCCAAAGGGGGCTCTTTGTGCCCCCTCTTTCAAAGGAGGATGGGAAAGAGCAGGCTGGTCTGGTCTCAATGCCTCCACAGGTGATTCTGTGTGCATGTGCATATGTGTCTGTGTTGGAGGGTCGGGTGGGGGGTCCACACTTAATCATCATGGCTGTACAGTTGGGCACTCATGCGCGACAAACCTAAGACACACACGCAGGGATTAGCACTGGAGTAATTGGCCTCCTCATGGCGCACCTCCGTGGGACTTTGCCCTGGCCTGGTTTTTGTCCACGTGGCCCCGGGACCAATTAAAATCAGCCGGCCTGCTTCCAGAGAGAGGGAAGGATCCAGGGAAAGGGGGGAAAAGGAGAGGAAGAAAGGAAGGAGGAGAGGGAGGTTTTTTTGTTTTGTTTTTGGAGGACTCCTTCGTTCAGCTTTAATCCTTCTCAGGCTTCAATGACCAGACCGCAACGTATTGGAAACAGGGCCGCGTGGGAACAATGAGCCTGAGCCCCCCCGCTCCAACACACACACACACACACACACCCTTTTGATCTGGGAGTAAGTGAAGTGGACACAGAAGAGGAGACGATGGGGTCAGAAGGTGGCTGACCCTTGGCTCTCATCGTTCACCAAATGCAGACTATTGCAGCTTTGGGAAAAGGGGGCTGATGGAAAGATTGGGTGTCTCGCTTTAGCTCTCTTTGGATATCTTGGCAGTTTGTCACTCAGTGTTTTTGTTTGTTTTTGTGGGTCACATTTCCTTGAGTGTGTCGGAGGAAGTCCTCCGGTTCTCAGTGTTTGTGTGACTCAGTGAGTGCTAGGGTTTCTTCATGCTCAACTAGCAACCAGTGGGATTCCACCACCAAACCAAAATAGTGCCAAAAAAAATCTCTTGCTTGTGGTTTCCTGCTGAAAAATGTGTGTGGTGTGTGTTTGTGTGTGTGTCCGCTAGAGCATCGACAGCAACATAGCCCAGAGGCATCTCACTGTTCTTCCTCGCTCACTGCTTCAAATACCCCTTTCATGCCCGAATTAACTTCCTCTGTTGGCAATGGATAGACCGCTGAGGAAAAAGGAAAGTAAAAAAAAAAAAAAAAAAAAAGTTGTTGAATTTTTCTTTCTTACTTCTTCTTGCATTAAATGGCCTGGGGTTTGAAATCAATCCATTTAGTCCAAATTGGCCTGCCCAGTAGGGGGAAGGAAGGGCCAAGGGGAGAAGCACGAGAAGTCAGCTAGTGGACATGGGGCAGTGCTGGTAATACAGCTCCAAGACAATGAGACCTTGAGGAATGGCAAGCATGAAGTTCAGAGTTCACAATGATTTTCCATTGTTTGGATGCATCGAAATAAAGAAGTTGCATCATTCTTAAATGTCTCATCATTGTGTCCAACTCATTTTCAGCAAAGAGTTGAATGACACCCATGTGTGATCTGACCAGACCAATGGCACCCATATGTGATCTGACCAGCCTTTATATTACATGAGGGAAATTGTAGAGAACTGTGTCCAATGTGGCCTAGAGCAAGTGGTTACCATATAAGTAGTTGGCAGTCCAGAATCTGAAAGCCCAGAAATTGTCAACTCATCACCATGCAGAGATTGGGGTGGCAGCTCTAGTAGTCTGCGACCAGGAGCGAGAGGCAGATGGTATGAGTTGAGTCAGGCTGCATTGTTCTGTCTAGTGTGACATCAGTCTGAGAGCTGAGGGAGGGAGATGGAGAGAGGGGGGAGGGAGGGAGATGGAGAGTAAAGGAGTGCTTTTATGTTTTCACTAATGGAATAGCTTGGCAGTAAGAGCAGGGCCTATGCTAAGGGGGGATTGTATGAGTCTGAGTGAGTCACTCTTATTGTAGCCCTGAAACACTAAACCTGCTTCCATACTGGCATGTAAGAAATGGTCTCTACAAGCTTGAGTGCACAGATATTGAGGCAAGGAATGGCTGGGCAAAGAGAGAGCTTGTTTTCTCTGGAAAGAGAAGGGGTGCCAAAGTCAGAGAACCAAAGATTAGGTCTATGCACAACTACGTACACAAGCCTTTAAGAAACAGAAACACGGCCACCATGCCACATGAGAGGAAAGGTTTTCCTCCATCTTTACGACCCCATCAAGGACAAAAAGCAATGCACAAAAAACACAGATCTGGAACCTCCGAGAAATCAAAGTGACTTCTGGAGACCGTATACTTTACAGGACCGTGGCATCCTTCAGGATCTGAAGACTGGGGAAGAGAGAAACAGAACAAAAGCTAAATGGTGCTTATTCATTCCTCTATGACCTGCATCATTATTTGACAAGCCTTTCAGACCTCCCTTGATTCTTCCAATCGCTAGCTCTGCCTCGCAGCTAACCTGATGCACTTCCACTGGCCACCACAGGGGGTGCGACTCGATAACAAACCCATAAACATGAGCATTCCTCTCCTATGAGTTCCGTCGGTGACCCAGCAGCAGCCCACCATCTGGGGTGATAAATCTTTTTTTTTTTTTTTTTTTAAACCTCCAAATACACCACAGACCCCAAAGCCAAACAAAGTGTACTGGGCTTCCTGAGTCCCATGTCTACGCGTGTGTGCGTGTGTGTGTGTGTGTGTGTGTGTGTGTGTGTGTGTGTATTCGTGGAGGAGGATCGCATTGCGGCTCTTTCGGTATGCCAGAACAAAAGGTGGTGAGGCCCAGGTGGCACAGCCCGCTCCGGGGAGACAAAGAGCCCCCTGTGCTGAGGCTCCTTGCCTGAGTGAGCGGGACCAAAACACCACACAGGACACGTACAGTCCCTCCAGGACCTTGAGAGGGTTTGTTGTGATTGTTGCGGCCAGAAGTGACAATTTGCTGCGGCAACTCTGAAAAGGTGTGGTGATTTTGAGTTAAATCAAATCGCAAATAATGCACAAATTCCATGGCTTTGCGTTTTTTAGTGTGGCATTGTCACGGTAATGAGATAAAATTGCTACTCGCAATTGCAGGGAATCCTTACATTTCCAGGAGTTTGGGAAAATGCAAGATTGGACTGAATGAAGGTTGAACAGGGAGGCAAAGCTCCTTCCCCTTTTTCCTAAGTTTTCTTCCTAATTTCTGTTACTCTTTCCATCTTTCCAACACTCATCATGTTCCACCTTTCTGCCGCAGTCTTTTCTCATCCCTGCCGCAGTCTTTTCTCATCCCTTCCCCACTCTTTCCAGGCCATCATCAGTTCTTTCATCCCCTGTCAAAACTTAAGTATACACAGCATAGTTGTGTGGTATAGGCCTGCATTAATGCACCTGGGATCTGTGCGACTACAGGGTGATCGAAGGGCTGATTGAAAGGGAGATAAGAGACGTGATGCGAATGTTTGAATGTGCACAGACATGATTCAGATCCAGACATCTATCCCACACTCGCTCCCTCCTCTCTCGTTTGTGCTCCAGTTATTTTCCTTTCTTCCACACAGCTAGACTCTCACAGGATCTGGTGGCGAGATGGCCTTATCCTTTAGTTCTCCCAGAGGGAGTCAAAGTAAGGGACAGAGGGGGAAAAAAAGAAGAAAAAAAAGTACAGATGCTCCAGACACCTACAGCGCAGGACAAAGGAAAATTGTGTTTCATTCTTTCTCTCACACACACGCACGCACACACACACACACAAACACAACACAGTCTCTGCTTCTGGTTTATGCTTACAGTTGATTGCCTTATCGTTTGGCATGAGATAAATTAAATAGCTGCAATCCTAGAGCGGATTGGCTGCCTTAAACATGCTTTGACAAGCAGAGAAACAGCGTCTGTTGAACACTCAGAAGCCTTCTTCTGCTATTCAACAGATCCAAATAGACTTCAGTTATTCACAAAAAAAATTCAGCTGTTTTGTCAGAGGGGGGAAAAAAAAAAACACACAGAGCAGGCTCAAAACCAAACGAGAGAATGAAGTTTCTTCTCACAGCGTTTTCACGCTCTCAGTGAGTTCCCAGAGTTCCTCCAAGTTCAACAAGCCAAGGAATTTTCTGTTCACACTCGGTTGGGGAAGCACAATGGAAGAAACGGGTCAAATTTAATCTGGACGCTTTTCTGAAACCCTCTCACACAGCCCCGTAGGAGCAGCGGCACCTTCCAGCCTTGCTTCAGGGTGGTGTGCATGTGGTTGACTGTTGTGTGTGTGTGTGTGTGTGTGTGTGTGTGTGTGTGTGTGTGTGTGTGTGTGTGTGTGTGTGTGTGTGTGTGTGTCTCTGAATGGGACAGCAGGAATAGGATGGAGATCTTGGTATTATTAGCATACCAAAGGGGGAGGAGAGAAGAAATTCCACCTATCTGGAGAATTCTGCACTGGCGTGGTGTGGAGGACTCCCCCGCCATAGGCCACAGATGGTCAGCAGAGAGAGGGGCAATCTGCCGTAATGCCAAACAGGTGTGGGCGTGGGGGAAAAGAGTGTGTGGAGAGTGGGGGGTCAGCGTCAGCACCCTCCACCACTAACGAGAGAATACTAGGGGGGGCTAGTTCACGACAAGGCCAAAGAGACTTGAAACAAGTCAAGAGACAGTGAGAGGGCATGCAGGGGTAGAGCTCAAGAGTCAGACGCCAAAGTTGGATGATAAAAGCCAAGGAAAAAAAGAGAGAGTGAGAAGGCTGGTCCTTTCTCAAAGCTAAGCTGACTCACGCACGCACACACACACACACTCCTGCAGCACTCACAACACAACCCAAAGGACATGTCTGCTACTAAAACCAGATCTTTTCATTTGGCTGTGCTATACTTGATGCTCTCAAACACCACTGCCAGAGGGTTGAGGGGACTGAGAGCTAGAAAGGGGAGAAAGAATGAGTTCCTTGCAGCTAAAAATGCACTCTTTAATTCATTTAGCAGAGGTAGACAAAGAAAGCAAGGAGAGAGAGAGAGCGAAAGCTTTTTAATAGTCCTCTTCGGTGTATAGATTAGCCTAAGTCTGCATCCTGTGGTTGCAGAGAGGATGATGAATGGGGGGAACTAAATATCTATGCATCAGGGCTCAGGCGACAAAGCAGAGGTTCACCTCTGCTGAAAGGTGCTCCTTGGAAGAGCCCTCAAACAGAAACACGTCCAGGTTTACTCTATAAACACAGACGTGGCAGCCCCGGGCTCAAAACTGGAGAGGGCCTTCCCCTTGATAGGAAAACAGGACGGGCCAGGATTACACACTGCTGGCCCTTCTCCTCTGTGTGTTTTTTCACTGCCGATGGCCTGGGCAGGGCTTGTCCTGACCAGGGTCAATTGCTTCAGTGCAAACATGACTCATGTTATATTTGTACACACCTCATTTCCTTCATTTATACCGGGATCCCAAAATATGGAAAGAAGAAGTGACTGTTTGTTGTGCAGATATTTGAGCATGCCACAGGTCATGAAGTGGGGGGTACTCAAAAAATAATAGAAGAGCAATAACATTGACTGTAACTTCTCAGCGAAGCCCCCCTCAGACCAATATTGATGTTTCCAGGGCTCCCCGGATCTTACCAATATGCAGTGTGTGTATGGCTTAACAGGAGGACTTTCATCAAATAAACCTCCTCAAAAACAGACAAATATCAGCTTTTAAGTGCTGGCAAGGAAAATATGTGCCTGATCTTCCACCACACAGGCAAAATGAGATTCAAGAGACATCTGTTCCTCTAGATCCAAGGACAAAACCGAATGGGTAAAAAAGGAAAATCTGAGGATCTGCAAGTTATAGAGAGAATGAATAGAGTGGAGATTTTGAGGAGTATGTGAGTTGTTGAAAAGGTGGAGGGTGGGGGGGGGTTGTCCTTTAAGAGCTGCATGGCAATGGACAAAAGCCCCTGGAGAGAAGGCGAAAAGAGGACACAAAATGGGGAGAGTGGGTGGCGGTGGCGGTGGGGGGGACTTTCAATGCCATGGACCTTAGTGAGAGCCTACGGGAAGAAAAAAAAGTGAATGCTACTGACAATCACTCCTGTGCTATTCACAGTCCCCTTTCATGGCAAACACTCTACTAGCCTTTCAGCTTCTTTCTTCCTAGTTCCCGTTTCACTCTCCTCTCCTTCTTGTCTCCTTCTTGTCCTTCTCTCTCTCTCTCTCTCTCTCTCTCTCTCTCTGTATCTCTCTCAGCCTCAAGTGTTAACCAAGCTATAGCTGGCATAACACAGGTCAGGGCAACAGCATCTGTGTTACGCCAGATGTCCTGCTGTGCAGAAGCAGCAGCTCAAGTACCTGTGGTTTTAGGAACACTTAAACTCGGATTCTGTTTGATTCGTTTAATTTGATTCGTTTTACTGCCGATTTTAACAGGCAGGGTTACAAAGAGGTTTGCTGCTCAGTCCTTTCAGCTTTGCATCACTGCTGTAACACTCTTTTGCACTGGACATGGCTTAAAACAGGGTCCTTTTGAATAGCATGATGTGAGTTTCTAGGTTCCCTGTCACTCAAACGCAGGGGTATTTGTGTAACCATGGTGAGCAGGAGATGGGGCGTGAAGCGCTCTCAATGCTTACTTTCCACCATGACAAATTTGTCAGGAGCAAATAGCTCAGGATCACTACAGTGCCCTCTGTGCTCCACTCACTACTGATGGATCTTCCATGCAAGCACCAACAGGCTGGGCATTATGGAATGAACCTACACACACACATACACATAAATACACACACTCGTCCAAAGAATTTAACATGAAATGTTTTTTTTTTCTTGTCCCGTTTTCACATCCTTGACATTTTTAGGTGAAACCTTTTTTGTAAGGAGGCCCTCTGTGCAGTGTGGAAGGAATCTGAAATGCCATGACAACATCAGTAAGAGATGCCAAAGCACTTGTTTGCTTATATTAAGATGGGTATGCAGAGAACTCTCTGAGGGGACCAGCCACTCCAAGAACCAGTGCTGTTGTGGAGCGCAAGCTCAAACTACGCCAACTACCCAGCTTTTGGAAGAGACTCAGAGAGGGGAAACCTCAAAACTGCTTAGGGAGCAAAGGGACACAAAACCCAGCAGCATCTGTCAGTGGCAGTGACGTCAAAGTGAGGGGGGAGGTCATCTAAATGTAAACGGTGCACAACTTGAGTGAAGGATTTACAAGCTTGGTCACCAGGCTGTGACATGAGGAAAAATGATCAGGTGACCCCACCACACACACAGTGCAGACCACCCTTCCACCACCTCATCTTCTCCTGGAGGACAGTATTTCTCTGACTCTCTGGTTTTCTTCTGGGTCAGATACAGAGATAAAAAATGACAAAAGATTAAGTGTTTAGATTAACAGTTGGCCAAATGAGACATATTTAATATAAAAAAGCAATAATCTTGTTGCAACTTTCAGTTTATTGAATAACTGCCAGACAAATATAAATGAGATTACATAAATCAAGCCCAATCCCTTGACATATCATTCCAACAACTGCACAAACAGATGACTGAGGAGAGCCAGACCCCATCTCTCACGGGCCTAAATGTTCATGGCATTCTCTTCCTTCCTTGATCACTGATGAGACTGTCATCAGGTGGTTTGTGCTAGAGCATCCCACCAAAGTAGAAGAGAATGATGGAACAGACCAAGTCTTTCAGGGGATTTCTGCAGAATCCATTGTTCAGTGTCTGAACCACAAGTACTGGAAGGACTCAATCCATCATGAAACTTGCTGTGGTTCAGTGAGACAATGGCTTTCAACACATCGCAGCATCTTCTCTGAACCCCTCATCAATAGGGAAGCCTTTTTGAGGAAAAAGAAAAAAAACTAGTCCATGTCTCAAAGGCTGCATTCGCTTAGTTGTAGTCTTTGAGGGTAAGAGCAGTGGTGTAGTCCAGGGTATACGCAGGTTTACGGAGTATACCCACTTATTTTTCAGTCAGCGTTGCGTATACCAACTTTTCAAAACAGGGCGTTTGTCCTGTGCTGTATGGGCTGCTTAAAAAAAAATAAGGGACCACTACACCACTGGGTAAGAGCCCTCTGTACACTCCTTTCAAATGGAGGACCGTCAACAGCACACGAGAGTTCAAATTGGAGAACAGCCCTGGAATATTTTATTGCCATAATCTAGGTTCTTTTGACAGATATGAAGTACAAATGTGACGTGGGCCAATGACAATGTGGTGCCAAACAGGTGCTATAACTTACTTGGTCCCTTGATGAGAATTTGTATAGTTCATGGAAAAATGAATGAATGGGCCTTCCTCCCAGACAGACACATACAAGCACATGGACCCCTGACAGGTCCACATAGGAGACACCCCAGCCAGCGGGAGAGGGTTCTGCTTCATGGAGCAGCAAGCTGATGATGCAGAAAGGATTTTGGCTGAGGCATGATGTAAAAAACATTCATATTCCCCCCTCCCCCATTTTATTCTTTTCCATGCTAAAGGGCAACCTGTATATTTCAGTAGGGGTCTATATGGTCCGAGATTGTGAGTACAGACCCAAGGGGTACAACTCTTCTTAGCATGCTAAAATCTTTTCTGGGACCAAAGAACATTCCAGTCAATGTTTTGCTACTTCAGATGATCTAAAAAGTCAACACTAAAACATTTTCTCCAATAGGGAGGAATCATAAAAGGATGCAACCTACGGGCTTACTCTCAACCATCGACAATCCCTCTTCAAAGCAAATGGCTTACGCATAGGCACTGATGTTGGCCAACAGCTTTTCAGTTCCTCGCACAGAGCCAGGTAACCTGAGGTATCAAATACACTCTCTTGGTCCACATTGAGGCAAAGTGTACTTTAAAGGGTAGGGTGCAGCCTTGAACCTTGATCTCATGCTGATCCATTGGGACACACTAAGACCAGAGACTCAGACAAAACTGACAGGGATTGAAACTAGAGGAATAAACACTTTGAAAACCCAAAGATGGACTTTCTGGAATATCTTAAAGGGAAATGGCCATGAGATGATGCGATATGCGACCAGAAGCTTTTTCTTGGTGGAAGCACTGCCACTGTAGCCTTTACTGGTTGTCAAAGTAAATCTGAATACATTAAGTGGAAATGCACTGGAATTGCATACATTTGCATTATTCAATGGTCAAAGGTCCACTGTTGCGCCGACATCAAGTCAACTCACGTTTCAACACTGACAGGCTCCAGTGCTCACTCTCCGATCAATCCCAGGGCGGCAACAATCATTTCATTCTGTGTACAAGGCCTGCGCGATCATTGCTCATTCCTTACATCTCATTAATGAACATTAGTTTCCTGCAGGCCTGTTTCAACCGCCCTCCCTCCCCTCCCACAAATCCCAATCAGCATGAAGTCTGACAGCTTTCTGAAGGATCGTTTAACCTTGCCTAGGGGTCCTAGGTTTAAGATTCAATGGAAAGTTGATTGTTTTGAGGAGGCAGGCTCTTAGGTCTGTCTTGGGCAGCGCTGTGGCGGATTGATAATGAATCCAGTCTGACCTTCTGGAAGAGGCAGCCAGACCCTCCTATTAATTACAACCACATGCAGCCATTGCTGCAGCTGCCATCCTCCCCCATACAGGGGTATGCCAAGCTGAATGGAAGAGAGGAGACGGGGGTATCTGGGTCTCCTCATACCCCCCAAAAAAACAGTCTGTGGTCAGCACTCATGTGCTACATACACACAGACAAAATGTAAAACCACAAAATATATTTCCAATACTGAATTAACTTGTTGAATCAAGCTTCATGGGTTTACTTTGGCAGGATCTTCTGTGTTCAACTTGGTCTCCTGGGCAGAATCCATTTACCCTCATCAGATGTTGAGAACACCTGCAAAACTCTGCACTGTTCCCGAACGTGTTTGAACTTTCATTTCAATAATTCACAGGCGGTAAAGCATAGGAACGCTTAGCAAACCATTCTGTGTTCATGAATCTTTAAGTACACAAGTCTGTAAAGAGCAGAACCTTAAGCCCAGAACTACACAGAGCATGGTTCTTTCTGGGTTTCACTTTCCTTCACACACACACTCACAGCTTCACTGCTTGCTAAACAAACGACTGTCATCTCCCCATTTCCTTCCCTCTTTCTCTCTTTACACAACCACATAAGCGTCAGGACCATCCTGGTTCAAGACACCAGGAGAACTGAGAAGAAAAACAAGCCCATCTCCAAACACAAGCTGATTTGTATCACCTTCTGCTGTCATGGCAACATCTGATAAGAGGTTGCTTGGCAGGCAGAGCCTCACCTCCCTAAAATGCACTCATCATCCAAATGGCTGACTGAAACAGTCCGGCAAAGAGATGAAAAGATGGGACTCCGCTCAGCTGAAGGTCAGTGCTGAGAAGAACAGGAGCTGGCAGTGGGAGGGATATGATGAGAGGGAGACAAACAGAGAGAGAGAGCAAGAGAGAGAGAGAGAGAGAGAGAGAGAAAGAAATGTTCAGCATCAGAGAAATAGAATAACACCCACGCTTGGATGTAACAAATGAGTGTACTAGGGAGAACGTCAAAAAGACAGAGAGCAGATCAACCTGGAGAGATAAAGGACAGAGGGGGCGAGGACGCAATAGCAGAATTTGTGTTTTGTTAATATCAGTGGTGGTCCGTCAGGGCCTTCAAGGCCTTCTCTGCTGGCCTAAACATCATCAGAAAATAAATGTAATAAAATACATTTAATTTTAATATTTTCTTTTCATAAATATGTATTAAATTATTCCCCATAGTCCATTATCTTCATTTCATAGCTTCCAGCGTTTGTTAATTTATGTTAGAGCTTTCATCCAATCATATTTCAGCTATCATGTGTTGCTACGCTCCGAGGAATCTTCCCCGAGAACAGAAATCTTCCCTGAGGCCTTCAGAATTCACATTGAAGGCCCGTGTACATCTGATTGGTTATCACAACTGGCTGTTTCAGTTCATTTAAGTTGAATTAACTGAAACAGACAGTTGTGACAACCAATCAGATTTCGAGTTGGCGACACTGGGCCTTCTAGAAGGCCCGGAAGATTTATTTCCTCGCGTTGAACGTGACACGTAAACGTCCTTTGATTGGACACTGAGGCAGACCGGTGCAGTGCTTCAGTGCTCAGTTTAGCTGGCTAATGCGAAAACGACGTACATCGGTTTCAATGCTTATTGTTGTTTCAATTGGTAAGACTAAATATAATAACATTAACCAACTCAAATAAACTAGTTTACACCAACTTGATAATTCCAGTTTTTGATACAATTACAACGCCATTTTCAAGACGGAACTTTCAAGAAAAACTGGATATCGTGAGGATGGGAAGTTTAATGAAACTGCTTTGCAGGTGGGACAATGCGATGTTTAGTGGACAAACTTGTTACAGCTCACGGCTACTTTCGGTGGACTTAATAAAACTTTGTAGACTAATCCCTGAAAATCGCCTTTTATTTTAAAGTTGTGACAGTAATATCCAAGCGATCGTAACTGAGAGTTTACTACTCTTAATGTATTGTTAATACGGGTGTATTGATTTTAAATGCTCCGGAAATATTAATAAAGTCTGTTGTACTCGACTATGTTAAGGTGATGCAATGCTCACTTATACTGCCTTTCTGTATAAATATAATGGTTCGAGAGCCATGGCGTCATCATAATGATGGTATTAGGAGGTGGATTCACACAGTTTAACATCGTGTAGGACATCGCTGAAGGCCTAGTCGTGAAATGCACGGACCGCCACTGGTTAATATGTGTTATGTGTGTAACATGTTAAAATGACCGTGGAATCTGTCAAAAAATGAAATAGAATTTGGCAAAAAAATATAATTTACAGAGCCCTGAAATAACAAGGGAGAAGGCAAAAGAAAAATAAGAATGTAGGTGGCACTTTATATTCAGTCTGTTTTCTTCGGTTGCAGTCAGTTGTAAGACCAGGCCCAAGCTGAACCCCATTTTTCAAGAGGTGGAGGTGATTGAGAGACATAGATACCTTGGACGACACCAAGACACACTTTCAGTCCAGTCTGTTGTCTAACACAAAGGCTGTCCACAGGAAAGAACGACACAAACACTACATCTTGGAGAAGCTTAGAGTCTCTATCGTATACAGCAAAAAACATTTGCCAGTCTGTTGTGGCCAGTGCATTATTCTTTGTGGCTTTCTGCTGGGGCAGCAGTCACACAAACAATTATAACAGATGAGGAAGGCTCATGGTGCTGGGGAGTGGGGATCACGGTTTACTTTTTATGATATTTTAATTTTATATCTTATCTGATCTACTTCCTTATTGTATATATTGTATTTTTACCTTCCTCATTGTTTTTGTGATTTATGCAAAGTGCTTCTAACAAATATGACGGTGACATCCCATCATAAACAACTAGAAAAGAAAAGAAAAAAAAAACATACCCTCAAGTTCCAACTACAAGTAATGTTTTTGACCCCAGCAGAATTTGTGTTAATTGGTGTGAAACATATGAAACAGATGGCCAGACTAGGGCTGCAACTAACGATTATTTTGGTAATCAATTAATCTATCGACTTTTTTTTCGATTAATCGACTAATCTAACGATTATTTCCATAAATTTAAAAAATGATTCAAAATGTTGGAATTTGAATTTCAAATGTATTTGAGTAACAAGTTAATACAAATGTAATCATCATAATAAATACATTAAATAGTAATACAAATTAAGAGTGCAAATATGCTTATAAAAGTAAAGAGAAAGTGCAAATAAAGTTTAAAAAGTAAAGAGAAAGTTTTAAAAGGAACTCAAAATAGCAATCAAGCCTCTGCAAGTGCAACATAACTGAGCTGCAGGTGACATTCAAATTCAACATATGAAAAAAAAAAATCCACAATCTTTTGTTTGAAGATTGCTAAGTGGAGGAGGTTATCTATTCAGAACAAACGAAAATACAGGCTACTCTGATAATTCACTGATTTACCGCATTGCACTTAACTAAATAGCTTTAGCAAGCATCCTCCATGAGACGTTCTGTTTTCAAACATTTAAGAGTAAACCTTACAATAAGTTATAGATATACAGTGGTGGCCAAAATTATTAGAACACCCTACGAATCTGAAGAAATGTACATTTTTTTCACCTCCAAAACATAATTTCAACTCATAATGTTCATGAAACATGCACATGGTTGCTCTGAGCACAAACAAATAACAGATGAAGTGAGTCTTTCTGTTTTTATCCACTTTTAACTTTAATATTTGGTATGTCCACCTTTTGCAGCAATTACAGCAGCACATCTCTCTGGCATAGTGTCAACATATTTCCTTAGAACTTCAACACTAATTGTATCCCAGGCCTTCTGCAACTCAAGCCAAAGGCTTTCCTTTGAATGTATAATGGATCTGTCCAGTTTATTGTCCAACTCGCCCCAAATTTGCTCGATGGGGTTGAGGTCCGGACTTTGAGGTGGCCAGGCAATTATTTTCAATGATCCAGCAGATTCCTTTTGTCGCAGGTAGTTCCGGCATAGGTGAGAAGAATGTTTAGGGTCATTGTCCTCTTGGAAAATAAATCCAGGCCCAATAAGACGACTCCCAGATGGTACTCCGTGCCTCACCAGAATGTTGTGGTACACTTTTTTATCCATGATGCCATCAATTTTCACCAGGTCACCTGTTCCTGAGGCTGAAATGGCACCCCACACCATAACACTACCCCCTCCGTGGGCAAGAGACACTCATTTTTATACCTCTCCCCCACCCTCCGTCGAACATACACTCTACGCTTGTTGCCAAACTGTTCAAACTTGGACTCATCAGTCCACAACACTTTAGACCAATCTTCCTTAGTCCATTTCTTGTGATCTTTTGCAAATTTCAGGCGATTCACTCTATTTTTCTCTCTCAGCAATGGTTTCTTTGCTGCTATCCTGCCAACAAGTCCTTCTTCTCCCAGTTTCCGTCGCAGAGTTCTTGAAGACACTGTTGCACCATCAGTCACTGTGGTGTTGATCTCATCACGAAGTTCTCGTGAGGTCTTTCTTCGGTCCTTAAGACTGAGAATTTTGAGATGCTTCACTTGTCTGTCAGAAAGTTTATTTTTTTCTACCTCTCCCCTTTCGGTTCTGGTGTGATTTGGTGGCATCATGGCGGTCTATAGTGTATTTGATGGTGCTTGGACTGCATCTCAAGTCCTTGGCTATGCGGCGGTAACTCCAGCCAGCATCAAAAAGGGCCTTAATTTTAGCCCGTTGCTCACTTGTTAGCTCCTTCTTTACCTTAGCCATGTTCAAAGAACAACATGTGTAACAAGACAACTTCTAGAGGCTTTGAATTTATACCAATTGGTGGTGTGGCCTATGTGACAAAACCCTGGTGTTACCAATCACTTAATGAGCAGGATAGGCCTTGTACATTCAAAATAATTACACAGCTGTGTCCTAAGACTCTTTCATCACCACCAATTCAACCGGGATCACACCTGACATGATTATACAAGTAATTTGGCTGCTTCTGTGAAGGAACATGATGTGTGATATTGACAGTGAAATAGGCCTAGCTTGTTTTTTGTAAGGAAAATTACCTTAATCTCCTTAAAATGGCTCTATTATATGGTTTATAGAGCATAAAGATCATTTTGTAGATATTTCATTTGTTTGATGGGTATTTTAATCGTCAATTCAACAAAAACATCTGAGATCTCTTAAATATGCTGAGTGTTCTAATAGGGCTGGGCGATATGGGAAAAAGTTATATTTCGATTTTTTCCCCAAAAAAATTTCGATTTCGATTTTATATCACGATATGAACAAAATCACCCCAACATTTTTTGAAAAACGTACATGCAAATACCCGCATTCTGGTGCATTTTACCATGTTTTTCTCTGAGATGTAAATCATGTTATCAGCATATCAAATTCACAATTGATATAGGTTTGGTGGCCTGATAATTATGTTGGCTACATTCAAACTGACCACCTCATTAAAGTATGACTGTTCAGGTCAGAAATGGCCAAATGTGTATTGAAACCCAAAGTCTTTAAGGATGGAAGCTGCCAGAAGTAAACGGTTCACGTAGGGGAAATAGTTTTCATACATGGCAAAGCTTGACAGCATGCCCAGCACACCAATGTTCATTTTATTTGTGGCATTGACATCATCTTTCGTGTGTGAGTCAAAGAGAGGTATACAAGTGAGTGACACATTAAAAAAAAAAAATCTTCTTTGGTGAGTGTGTGTTTAGTCGCTGCTGTCGTTAGAAAAACTGCCATTAGCTAGCTAACGTTAACGCCAGATTAGCTCACGGTTGTTATGGCAATAACAATACGATTATAGCCAGATAATGTCCATTGGGTGGTCCTTAATTGTCCACTACAGGTAAAACTTGGGCAACTCTGACTTACTTTCCTCTTCTTCGAAAAAAAAAATCCGTATGTCCATTTCTGTGGTCTGCTTCTAGCGCGACGCTCCGATCAAATCAGAGAATGAATGAACATTAATGACAGTTGAATCTGCGTGCGTGATGAGGCTGCGTAGTACACCAGGAAAACGCGGAGTGGATTTATATTGCTGTGGGTATTCCCCACTGATAAAGTTGAACGGATTTAATTGTGAAGCAATGGAAAGAATAATGGACTAGTAGACCAGTAGTCACGCACGCACTATTTTGACTGCAAAAGTGGGGGGGTCGAAACGACTTGTTTTGAAAAGTGAGGGGGTCTTGTCCCCCCCCCCCCCCCCCCCCCAATTACATTGTCGCGACGCCCATGGGCTACGTGCGGCGCTGTATTCGCGGGTCTGTGAAAACATTGATTTTTTATTTTTTTTTTTTAAGGCGCCGTCTAATCGAACGTCTCATTTAAAACCGTAGAAAAAAATTACATCGCGATTAAAATCGAAATCGAAAAATCGCCCAGCCCTATGTTCTAATAATTTTGGCCACCACTGTATGTCTATGATAATTGTTGCTTACACTGCAAGACACTTACTGTTCTTATGCTCCCACAGCCCGTTCTCTTTGAAATACTGTAGTAGTACTTCTTAAACTTCTTTGTTTATTGTTTCCATGGTAACATGAGCCATCTCAGAATAATTCGCTTTTCGCAGCTATTTCGCACTTCCTATATGCAATTCCGAATGAAAAGTACCGGTAGCTCTGTTAGCGTCTGCAAAGAAAGAAAAAAAAATGTAAATATTATATGACGCGTCGACGACACAAATCCGCGTCGACCATTTTTCACAATCGACTTAGTCGATTTCGTCGACTAATCGTTGCAGCTCTAGGCCAGACACAATGCATTTGTGAGTGACAAAAAGCCACTCTAGTCTCATGAAGGCACAGAGGGAGTCGGCAAAAGGCAGTCCAGTTGTTATACAAAAAAATTAAAAACTTCCAACCTAAACCCAGCAGCCAACAAGAATTCAGTCCTTGGCACTGGACTCCAATTTCCCTTCGGAGTTGGCGAATCCTCTGCAGTCTCCATCAGCAGGTCCCTGCCAACAGCAGCATAACAGCAAGTCCACAAAGGGTCTGCCTCTACCTCAGCTGCACCCTCAGACCTTTGACATGAAGGGAAATGATCCCAGCACAAACTTCAACCGTCCCACTCCATCGGTCCAAAACGCAGCTACAACCACTCTCTCATTACTGATTTGCTGGAGGAACGTCAGTCAGAAGGCTTTCATCAGTGCATACTAGGCAATCAAGACAATAGGGAAGTTCTTCCAACATGGCCCTGAAGCAGAGAAAAGCCCCTTGAAGAACAAGGTGAAAGAAAACCTCTAAAAGAGAGAGGGTACTGCCATAGGGAATACATAGAAGGAACAAAAGATGAATAAAATATTATCAAAGCAGTTTATGCAGACATACCCAAAGGGGGAATTGTGGCATGAGGCCACTCAGCGCGTCAACGAGACTAGGCTTAGAAGCAGCATGGTTAACCTGCGGGAAATGTATGGGCCAACTGATCTTCGGTCTTGGAATGCTGTAGGATTGTGTCTGCCCTTTATAACTATCTTTTGTCAACATTGCTGCTATGCCTGTCAAACGTTTTGGAACGTTCACATCTTTTCAATTGAGAACAACCTGCAAAGCACCAAAAAGGCTGTGCATTCCCAAAGAAAATCTCTGCTATATTGTTTAATAATCATTCTTTCTTAATATCATCCTGGCGAGGCCAAAGGGGTTACAGTATATATAGTACAGAAGCAGAGGGATAGATTTTAAAATATAAAGAATTAGCACCACTTGCTAACGGATGCCAAACAATGTGAAAATGATGGTACACAATATGAAAGCAAAAGAAAAGCCAATTCAGTTTGACTTTTTCTCTGTGATATGTTTATACAATGAAATCTTCAATTTTCCAAGAAACCATATGACCTAATAATTTTGCTGCTGGGAAAACCTAAGTATGTTTTAGAGAGCACTGAAATACTGCCCCCTCTATGTAAGGCAGCTATAATTTTCTTACTTATGGCAATGTCCCTAGTGAACACTGTTGAACTGTCTTACTTTTTCTTTTTTTTTTTTATTGTAAGTCACATCTCGTCTCTCTCCAGAGGCAAGCAAAGCCAAGAGCCCAAAGCTCTGCTGAGCGGCGGTCACCCATCAGCCTACACAGGAGGCCTCACTTGCCTGTTACCAAAGAAAAACGTTTCGCGAGCGGCCTGCCAGAGCCGTAAATCACTACCAGCAAGGCATGCCGTCTGAGCTCGGCCATCACATTCACAAGTGTGTGAACGGATGTCAACCTCTCGTGTCTCGCTGCTGAGCTCACACAGCCAGGCCAGCAATGAAGGCAAACAGGCAGGCCGGAGACATGACTGGTGAATTTTACATTTCTCACCTGCGTCCTCTTTACACAGGCGGCGTCTGGTAGAGAGCAGCTGTTAATGCTGAAAAGAAAAGAGCTGTGAGGCTTTGCTTTCTTTGCTGAGTAAGCCTAGATGGCAAACTGCGTTCTCTGCTGAGTTAGCCTATATGCTAAACTGCTAATGTTGTTTCTTTTTGTTTCTTTTTCTAGGGTTATGCGACACCACAAACAGCTCTGCTTATTATATAATGTTGACCTGGGCTTTGCTAAGGTCTTGAATTTGTGTCCATTGTGTTCCTCATTCATCTACTCCAATCAGTGTTCAAATCTGACACCACATATCAGAAGCCAAACAAATTAGGAGTGGAATACATTTCTTTAGCTGTTATAGCAACCATTGTCATCACAGGCAAACACAAGTCATCAAATCGGACTCCACACAAATCCAACGATCTCCGCTGTGTTTATTCTATGTGATGCCAGTTGTGGGTCTATGGATCCGGGATGGATTATTGTGAAACAAACATAAATTTGACATTCTACTTCACCTTTCATCTTGACAATTTGGTCTGTGTTTATGAAAGAATCAATGCAATCAGGGTAAGTCTTACACATGTCTTTATAAGGTAAATGGAGGGAGAGAAAAGGAGTCAAGTGAGACAAAAAGACAGCAAGCCCATAGGACAAGAACAAAACAGGAAAGAGTGCAATGTGAGCCCTAGTGTTAGCAAAAGGTAGGAACAAGAGAAAGGGCTATTCCATGTCAATTCAACCAGTCTTTTTGTATTTCTACCTCAACCTTTTTTATTTTTTATTTTTGGAAGATGAATCAATGTAATGGAGATATCCAATTTTTTAGAGCCATGGGGGATTATTCACCTAATTACAGCCACTTTTACAGATTAGCTAAAAGTTTTACATTTTACATTTTGGTTTTGAAAATATGCTACATTTGCCATTTTCATTCTGGAACCATCTTTACAGGGCAGTTGAGTTCCTGCCTTATTAAATCACCTATGGCCTTGACCCCCCCCCCCCCACAGAGGTGGGAATCCCTGGTTGACTTGACATGGAATGTCCCGAAATAGAAGACGACAGAGAGAGAGAAAGAGAAAGCTTTGAGTCCACAGATTAGCTGTAGTATGAGAGAATGCTCTGTAGTGAAACCCTGACAGATTAAGATCTGTGAAAGGAATTACAGCACTGGAGAAAGACCCAAGAGAGAGCCAGAGGAAATGACTCCAAGTGATGAAGACAGGGAGGAAGAGAGAGAGAGAGAGAACGGGTGAGAGAGAGAGAGAGGGAGGGAAAAAGAGATAGTGAGAGAGGGAGAGAGGGGGGAAAAGGGAGTGAAAGAGAGGGAGGGAGGGATGGAGAGAGAGAGTACACAAGAGCGCCTTCGACTGACAGTTATGATGCCTTTTTTGGGGGAAATACCGATTTGTTTCAGCTCTAAAGAAAACCACCTGCCCCTATGTAATCTCCTTTCTGAAGGTACTGCAGTACAGCACATTTTGAGGTAAGTGTGTGAATAAAGGGAATTAAAACTAATGCAAGATGCTGTAGCCCCCCTGCAGTTCCCAAACAGTCCCCTGGGTCTGTGCCCAGCAGTCACATTTTAAGGCACACCTGAAAAAGTGAAGTAGACAGTTACCACACCCCCCCCCCCCCCCGAAATTACCCCAAACCACAGGCCCATATAAGTTAGCCTCCCAGATGACAGACACTTGAGAGGAGCTAGTCAAGCGTTATGGCAGCTCATGCTAGAGTGAGTACCTTTAAAGCACAGACACACAGGCAGAGAGCATAGAGTAACCCAACTCCGGGTTACTGGTATTCTCAGGGGGCATGAAGGAATTATAAGCCATAGAACTCTGATGCATCCAGTTGAGACGTCCTTGCTTTCTCCCTCAGGACTATCTGCCTATAAATCACAGAGGGCCTGAGTCACCTTTCACAAGTAATGACAGTACCTCTCCTCCAAGACTGACAGCTTCTGTTGTTCAGGTAACAAAGCTTTCCATGCTAAATGAAACACATGAAATGTTGTAAGTTTGAAGTTCAGGTAATTCTAGTACCCTATGGCTACACTATGTCTCTTTGTGTGTGTGTATCACATGCACAAACACAGCATATGCACACACACACACGCATATGCACACACACACACACAATCATTCCATCCATCCATCCATCCATCCATCCATCCCTGCAAAAGAGAAAGATTTCTATCAAGCAAAGAGAAATAGGCCTAGCTTAACACTGTAGGGCAAATTGTGAACAAATTGCGAAGTGTCACAAAATAGGCTTGGCCCAACAAAAGGTCTGAGAAGATTTGGTAAAAAAAAAAAAGAGAGAGAAAATGTCATGTTTCACATGAGTGAGCAGACAACAGCGAATAGTACACAGTGTCAAACAAAAACCAGCTGTTTGCATTCCACAGACAGACTAGATTCCATCTTAATCAAAACCCTCATCAATGGAGAATTGGTTTTGGGTGGTTTACATTATGTAATGGTGATGATTTAAAAATCAAACACACAAACATCATTCACCCAAAAGTTAAACATAATATCCCCTTTTTGGCTATTTGTATGAAACATTATCTTTGTATCTACTCAAATAATATGACACTGGCAACCAAAAGTGTAAGGAAAGGGGGTTCCATTGCCACCAACAGCCATCAGAGATGTCAGGAAGAACTACAAGCTGATTGTGCATGCTATCTGGGAGACCACATTTTTTCCTTCTTGGCAAGGTTATCAACCCGGGAACTGATCGAATATCATCCATCATGGGCAAAGATCAATGAAAACACAGGAGACTGCTGCTTCTGCAAATAATTGGCTAGGTCCTTATAAACACTCCGCCTGTGAAAGCTGCAATACAACATCTTTGACGTATTCTCATCATATGTTAGTGCCTTTTCACAATTAAACTTACATTCCACACATCATTACTGCACTGAGGGTACCAAGTGGCCTTAAAGCCTGGTCTCCCAGCATTCACACTACTAGAGGAAAAAGAGAGGGTCTTCAAACCTTTCATTACTCTTAACCGTCAGACTTGCAACAGTAATGATGGGGTTCTACTCCGAGAGTAATGGCAGACCCAACAATTAACAATCATTAATTCACAGTGAAATTTAAAGAGTCTTACAGCAGGGCTTTTTTCTCGTCGGGCTACCAAAATGTAGCACCACCCTGCCCGCAAGGCGATCAGATATTACCCCCCAAGTGAAATACAATTCCATTCTTTATTTGCCATTTGTGACTTTGTTGATTGATCACGATGGTGTGACACAGAAGGGTACTCGTTAATCTGAAAGGTACTAATCAGGTTGTGTTTGATGCCAGAGTCCTCTGCCAGACTAGCATTCCATGCAAAATAGTGCACAAGGAAAGCTAAGATCAATGTTGTTTTGCGCACATAACGGACAAACGTGCATCTCATAACATGGCATTTACACCACAATATGTGAAATCTGATTTAACTACATTTTAAATCACAACTTTATCCATTTGTTCTTGAGCAAACACATCGCCACAGTCCTTAGAGGGAGCTCTGAGCGTACACTGAGTGATTTCACGTATATGTGCAGTGGAAGAAAATGCTAAAGCCAACGAAATCACTGACGTGTGTGGAAATCAAAATGTGACAGGTGTCAAAGGGAGATAACAAGCATGGTTTTAATGCCAATATTTCAGCTCTACTCTACCAGAAAGAACCACGGCTGCTGCTACATACATGCAGGTCATGCGCTGTCTGTAGGGCACCAAGTGCACCGAAAAAATGAAAACATAAAATGATATCAAAATAGATATAAATAATATACTATCTACCTTTCAGACTACTACACCATTAAACCAATATAGGCTGTACACTACATATCTTTATTTTTCTGAAATAATACGAGGATGATGAAGGATTGTGGTGCCCCCTTCTCTGTCCCTGTGGTTTGTTTTGATTGCGCCGGACAACTTGGGATGTGAAGGCTATGCTCTACAGTTTACGAAAGCCATGGTGTTAAGCAACCAGAGTCAAGAGTAGAAGACACAAAAGCAAAAACTGCGGGATGACACTCTTACATCTCATATGCGTGTTCATTCTTAAAATAATAGAGCATTAGCCTACACAACAATGTATGCAGACAAGTTCTTCCATACTAGACTTAATGTTACAAGCCTAGTCTATGGAGCTAACACTAGGCAGAATTAAGTTTGTGACTGATAAACCATACCATCCGTTGAAAAGCTAGCCTACATATCATTCCCTTCTGCTTCAGATGTGACTTTAGCATCTCATCTGAGTGGTCATTCCTCAAACTATAACATGATTTGCAGCACTCCTGAACTCAACAAAGACAGCTCCATTTTGTTTCGTGCAAAACTTAAATGGAAATTCTTTTGTAGTAGCATGGTGTGTCAGGTTCACATCACTTCAACTATGTCCCAACCATATACAGCAAAAATGGTCATCCCATTTATCATCTTGGTAAAAAGTCAAACTATAAGAACATAACCTAAACCAAATATCTTAAAGTGGCAGTACTTGTTAATACTGCTATAATTACTGCTCTCAAATATACCTACCTTTCTACATTAAAACAAATCAGAATGCCTGCCTTAAAGGCTACCAATAATTTAGAAATTCTGCGAGCCCTACACAGTTGCTCTCAAGGGGGAAAACATTTAAATTGCAATCAAAACATCCATGGCACACACACTCAAAGACACACAGGCACATGTAGAACATCAAGTAATCTGACATGGGTAGGTCTGGGTAAATCATACCCAGAAAGCGTTATAATTCTGTATTTAGCCTAGCAGTAGAGGAACTGCAACACACATTTTGTTGTTTTACCCCAGTACATATGCATTGCGTGTGCTGGCACAGGCAGCATCTTTTTCCTCCTAAAACACAAAGTAGTCCCTGTCCCTTATGCATATGCTTCCCATTACAGCTACATGTTAAGAAAAAGGCATGTTGCGCCCTCCTACTCCATTTTTCTCTTGGTTTAATAAGGCCAAAATGTGCATCTGGTCCACAAAGACTTTATTGAATTACAGATAAATTGAATCTTATGGAGAAATTCTGTTAAAAATAAATAAATAAAACAATCCTCCCCTCTCAAACGAATCCAAGACAACAAAAACCGCCACACTTCAAGAGAGCTGTGACTTTGCCACATAGCGTATAGCTTAAGTGTCACAAATGTCGTGTAAACAATCACATTGGATTTCAGTGTGTTTGGAGTTTCAATAACTGAATGAGATTAGCAAACGTTTACCATTGCCATGTTTTGAGAGCCACGAATTTCACCGTGCTGACAAAACCACACACGTCACCAATTCTGTAACTAAATAATACATAGGCTATATTCAACAGACCTGCAGCAACCAGTTGACCACTGGAATAAGTGAATTGGAGAAAAGCCGAAACAGCAACTTTGTTGCAGAAAGTGATACAGTGAACGCGCGTAGGCTACTTCTAATCTCTGTGTGACTCCTCACGCGGCAATTATGAACAAAACGACACCGGTGGTATAGAATAAATAAATAAAGCCTCCAAACGAAACTCCTCTAGCGTTCATGTAGTTACTTTTCATTGTTTAAGATGAATGGTTAAACCAATACATGATGCTGGAGCTTAACTGAAAGCGGTGTGTAACTTGAAGTGTCACCACGCAAACTATACGGGTCATTTAATGAGAATCCACGGCGACCCAGTGTCAGTATTTGGGCTTTTGTTTTTGTTCTTAAAGAATTTAGTTTAAATGATCTGTACCCAATCTGCTACACACAGTAACAAAGTTGTAACAACTTCCTCGGCCCTAACTTTCTGCTAAACTCTTTTTGGACCAGCAAACTATGTGGATTAAGGCAAGTGAAAAAGTTAGCTTGCTAGCTACATTAACTTCGAAATGTAAACTTGGCGAGATAATTTGATTAAGGGCAAAACTGCTCAACGAATTGATTGATTTGTAAGGGTGCTTAGCACCAGTTTTTGTTGTTACCGATCTTACAGACTAAAATAGTTTGATTTCAGACACAAGCCTGACGTGAATTTACAAACCATCTCTCTACGCAGTCCCTAGAGTGTGCGAGGTTCAGCCAGACGCCATAGTCAGTCAAAACAATGCAAGAAGCTGAATCTTATCTACTTACCTAAGAGTTTCTTCACCTCCTCTGTGCTCAGGAAGATATTGACATATGGACGATTACTGTCATTGTTAGTACCAGGTGGGCCGCTCGGACTCGCAAGGCACAGGGCCCCTTCTAGGAGAAGAAGGAAAAAGAAACCTCCGAGTCTCCAAAGCACCGAATGTGGCCAGCCTCGGGACACATACGAGCTGGCACCGCAATGAGTGTCCTCCTCCCCCGACATCCCGGTTATCCGTGCTTGTTGCATTAATTCCTTTCGTCGTAGAAGCAACTGCACAACTTCAGTGTCACCCAAAGCTTAAACTCCGTCCTAGAGGCAACATAATACGACTTGATAGATAACTGCGCCTTCTGTCTCCTCTCTTCCTCTCCCGGTTTTTCTTCCTGCTAGGAAGCTAGCACTGCTAACGTTGACGAGCTAACTTTGGTCTACCAGACTCGTTCAGTATGTGAGGAGACCGCAAGATTCTGAAAGATCGCTTTCTGGGCGCAAAGTTGCCTTTCAACTGTTACCCTCTCTTCTATTCCTCTTTGGGTAGCCTTGAAGTGAGACAGACCAAAGGAATTTAGCAGGGAATGACTCGAAAAGTAGCTATCATCCAACTCTCTCCTTTCATGGTCTTTTCCCTCCCCCCTGCTATCTCAGTTTTCATTGTAGGAGGGAGGTGGGGTTGGGGGTGGAGGTGGGGGGGTCACTTGAAACTAGGGCGCGCACGCATGGATGACTGTATACGGGCGCGTTCTCATATGATGCGCTGCCATAATTGAAGCTCTGGGGTGTTATTGATGGGGTTATTGATGCCATCATAAAACGGGTTGGACACAGCAGAAACTTCATGTGTCCTATCGGTTGTAGGTAGTGTTTATTGTGTGCAAAACCTCTGTACCTACCATGGTAAAATTCTTAAGGGAACATTTTTCATGTGAGCAACAATTGAACATTGCATTTCTGTGCATCACGAATGTTGATTTTGTTCAATTTGAAAAATATTTTTTAACATTTTACAGGGCAAGGAATGGTCACACAATTATGATAAAGAGGGTCAAACAGTCATCAAACATAGACGGCACAATAATAATTAAAAAAAAAATCCCTGGCTCCAGAAAATTCTTGTAAATCCAAAAGGTTTAGGCTACAATAAGAGACCACCCTATCCACCTAATTAGGCATGGTTTTCCAGTGATCAAAATGGAAGATTTTCTAATTAGGCCTAAATCTTTCTGGCATGACCATGTTGGTGGTTATTTTAAAACATCTTTTTTTTCTTTCACAAACTCTACATTTGTTTGTTTGTAAAATATTTAAGTGTACTTATTATAAAAGTGAGCGCTTTCTTAACATTTACTGCAACAATAATCAGTAACAGTAATGCGTGAAAGATCCGAGACATTATAAAGAACTCTGATGGTACACAACACCACTAAATACGACCTTACATCTTATGATATAAGTCTTTAAATGTTTGATGTTATCCCTGGGAATTAGATGTATATCCTTCAAATATACAGACAGGGAATTCCGTAAAAACATGGATTGGAATATTCATTTGAAGTGATGGGACATCTTGTGGCACTTACCTGTACTGCACACTTCTGATATCAAACATCAGTTACTTTATGGTTTTAGCTCCATATGGATGAGGAAGCTTTCCTGATAACTGCCTAAACAATACAGTTTAATTGACCAGGGTGTACAGAAAAATAGTGAAGGCAGTCCCAAAAATCACATTTTAACATTTTTATTATTAAAATATTCACCTACAAAACAGCCTATAAACAATATTTACAATGATAGTTAGCAGAGAGG
The DNA here is from genome assembly GCF_963457725.1 of Sprattus sprattus. Lineage (NCBI taxonomy): Eukaryota > Metazoa > Chordata > Actinopteri > Clupeiformes > Clupeidae > Sprattus > Sprattus sprattus. The sequence goes on along the minus strand of NC_137921.1, from coordinate 43,939,050 downwards.
TTTGGTGTACAGAAAAAGGTGTCTGACAAAAATGTCCAGTCTTCATAATATCTTTTATGAGTGGTCTTGCTCAATGAGAAAAGCAAGATCGTCAGATCTATATGGTTAGATGGTAAGTAATGAGATGCACTTTGTTTTGCATTTTTGTGGAATAGGGACAGGCAATCGCTTTGGAATTTCCCTGAGGGGCTAACTTGCCACTTCATACAGGAGTACCTTTACAAATGGGTCGGCATGGACATTTGAGGTATGCTTCTGATCCAGTCAACTTGTGAAGTGTTCTGTGCACCATCAGGGGTTATTTCTACCCTTTGTGTGGATTCCATAGCAGTGTAGTCTCAAACGATGTTTGGCATTGCTAGGACTTCCCATCATTGTCTGAGAGTTCAGGTGTCCAGAAGCTTGATTGGATCCCTCAGACAAGTCAGAGTTAATGCAGAGGAGTCCATAGGTGGGGGCTTGGGATGAAGTACCCAGAAATCTCTGGATCTGAGATGGAGAAATCTCCCTGAAAAGTACGATCATAAGGGTCAAGTAATCAATGCATAATATTATATATATAGCATTTTATACAACGGTAGGATTTGAAATGGTAGTTGAATCACTTGTAACAAGAGATTATTAATTGATGGAAATATACTAACCACTATTGTTGCCTCTGAATTCTTCTGTCTGGGGAGACAAAATGCCGTACTATTATGTTGAAACTCTTTTCATTAAGTTAGTTATATGAATGTGTTTTCTAAGATAGCTGTCAGGTATGTCAATGTAATAATTTGACCTTTGATTTAATATTGAGTTTTAAATGCTCGATTTGATTTGTATAGATAGAACCACTTACTTGTTTTCTTTGGCAAATGAGACTCACAAATCTCTCTGTAACAAACATCCTGCTGTACTTTATATGTTTTCTTGTACCTGTGGAAAATAAGTTAGATAAAATGTCTTTTGTGTAGAATACATCAGGGAACTATGCTGCAGATTAAAGTATTTTAAAAAGAGTACTCGGTCAATTGCACCAAACATTGGGAGATCATTCAAGCTTCAAGTTGAAGCTTCAAATGCATTATTTTTGTACAAATTTAGTCCAAACATAACTATTTATTCTATTCATATACTTATACATTTGTTAATCTTGTCATACTAGGTGCATGGTGATCATGGCTGTGCATTTTAAAAGAAAAATGTAATGCACTGAGATAAATCCACTCACAGGTAATGGCAGACTCCATCTTCCCAGACGGGCACAGTCTTCGTCTCCGAGTAGAGACGGGTGCATGGGTGTGGCACTCTCTGGCAGACTGGAGACAACACACAAACACAGACAGTGGTGGTGGGCAGGGGGGAGGGGGGCGGGGGGGGTTGGGCAGTGAGTTAACAGGGAAAAGATTGAAAGACAAAGTAAATTAGATCCTAGAAGACAAGGCGTTAGACTACATCTGTGAGCACGATCAGCCAGTCTTGGTGCCTGAGCTGCTTATTTCATTAAATTCAGGAAAGCGAGAGGAAGCACAGGGAAAGAGAGAAGGAGAAAGAGAGTACTGTCTAGCTCTCCTCCTGTCTGATGAATGGATTTAGGAATACAGTGTTTAAATAAGGATGACCCCAGGAGTAACTGTGAGTGTTCAATGATGAAATGCGTTTGGGAGGAAGGGTCGGATGTGAGAGTTAAGTAATGATAGCTCTCTTAGAGACATTTCCCAGGTTCTCTAATGCATCAGCACACACATGGCTAGAGGATAGCTTTTCTCTCGTGGGGACTCAGGGTGAAGAAAAAAATAAGCTGCCCTGAAGAATATGAGACCCAATTTCATCTCTGATGCGATTTTTATCTTCTGTTTAAGTCAGACATTTTGCATGCAAGAAGTAAGTGCTTGTAATAACTCTTTTTTTTTGCCATGCATTGACCGGTCTCAATGACTGAGAAAGAATATTGTTGCCTTTGTCCGTGCCTTCATCCGTGTGTGTGTGTGTGTGTGTGTGTGTGTGTGTGTGTGTGTGTGTGTGTGTGTGTGTGTTCTGGGAGGGCGGGTTGAAAGGTTACACTCACACAGCTCGCACTGTCTGCCCTTGAAGCCCGTTGCGCAGTCGCAGCTGTAGCTGTCGCCGCCCTTGACGCACGTCCCCCCGTTCTGACAGGGCAGGCTGCTGCGGCAGTCCCTGGGCAGCTCTGAAACACAGCAGCTGCTGTTAGGACTCGCAGTCTCATAAAAGCTCGCCAGAGCTCACGTTACAACCCGACTGCCACACTGCTCTACATTTCCCCCTACCTTCTGACCTCATTCCACCAGTCCTGTCAGCTCTCACTAGCAATACAGGCAATTAGGGCAATTAAGCAATTAAAGAATTTGGAAATTATACCAAAGTGCTGCATTATTTGGAGTTCAAAGTAATGATAACATTTGAAAATCGTACCCAGCACTACAGAAGTACCTGTGCTTTTGCCCTTTGTTGCAATTAGTCACAAAATAAAGGCATGGATGAGTTGTTTTTTAAAGCACTTATCTGTCCCAAGCTTTCCCATACAAAATAGCTTTTTTTCTGTTCCACGCCCGCTCAAACTGTGGTTTATTGCCCATATTTTGTTAAGTTATTTTCCAAAGGATTTGACTAAACCAACCTCTGACCCTCCTGTGAACCAACAGAGGGAATCTGTGATTGACGGATTAACAGTAAAGCCTGCCTGTTTCCACGGTGAATTTGATGTGGTACACATATCAACAGATATCTCAAGGTTCTTTCACTCCCTTGCTCACTTCTCTCTCTCTGTCTTTTTTTCTTCACTTCTTCCTACCATCTGGGAGAGATTACATGGCCAGAAATACCACCTATGAATCTTAAACCCGCATCTTTAATACTGTGCTACATTTGACACCTACCAGTCTTCTTTTTGGTCGCCTCCTCAGCAATCTCCAAGGCTAAGCTGATTTTATTGGTGGTTTCCTCCATTTTCTCCAGTTTGACTGGAGGCTCCGGTCCTGATATAAATGACAAATAGATGCTTAGTGCTACAGAGTCACTGATTTATTAACCTGAAACATTCTTTCCAGCACCATACAAAGATATTTAAGAACCACACATCCTGGATGTGGCAAGTGGTTAAAGAAAGCATGTGAATAAGCAGCTCGAACCTAAGAGCAACATTCTTTGACCAGTATGTGAGGGCCCTGAGCTTAACACAATATCAAGGTGTCCGTGTCAATGTTATGCATCATCCTCAGAGGCCGTAGAGAATCTGACAACGATGTGTTTGTCAACAGGGTGTACATCGGCCTGGCGTGTCCTCTGTGAAGTTCACTCACTGAGGCGGTGTCTGATGGCGTTCCTTGGCAGGTTGGTGAACTTGGCCATTATCCTCCCCCTGCCATCAATCAACTCTGTGTATCTAATGTTAGGACAGAGAGGGGCAGAAAACAAATAGTAAATTGCCATGTCTTTATAAAACTAAGGTCTTGTCACTGTATCAAAGGACTTTGTGCCTCCATGCCCTGTGACACTTATAAGCAGTTGTTTTGGACCCTGCCATGGTAGGCACAGAATACACTTTACTAAAGGTATCAAAGCCTGTTATAGAACCACAACATGACATTTTTATTTCCTTCAAAATAGTTATCCACATCCCAAATGGGTGCGTAACATTTAACAGTAACTCCTTTCATTGAATTGTGGACACAACTGTTTTGCATTGAAGCTAAATTTGCGTGACTACAGTAAGTGACTACAGTTTAAGCAGCACAGCGGAGGCAAGCAATATATCAGTACTGCTACTCTTTTAGAACTTCAGTCAAGACATTTACATTGTACACTATGTGCCCCTTCATTTCTATGCTAGTCAATTCAAACAGTCATTCTAAACCTTCAGCTCCATAGACTATAAGTGTCTGGCCCACCCTACCTGGGTAGCTCTTCTGAGTGCTCCCTGTCCTCTGCTACGCCCACGTCCTGAGGTTTGTGCCGGCCTGTGGGGCGCCCCCTGGGAGTCTCCCTCAGCGGTACTGATCCAGATTACACACACACACACACACACACACACACACACACACACACACATGCACGCGCGTGCACACACACACACACACACACACACACACACACACACAATCACAAACATAGCAGATGCAGTACGCGTATATCGAGAATGTATGTATAAATACTTAATGTAATTATAGCACAGACATAAACAGTATTATCATGAAGACAGGGACCTGCTTACTACAGATACTAGAGGTACAGGCACTCAGAGATGCTTCAGGGTCAGAAAGGAGAGACAGAGTAGGCACTAAGACAGAAATGGTTTTGTTCCACAAAATAAAATCATGTTCAAAAATCTGTGTCTTGGTATGAATTGAACTGGAAACTTGCTGATTTAAATAAAAAATGTTGCCTCCACAGCTGCCCATAATCGGGAAGCATATGCATTATTTGCCAAACCCATGCCATTGTCCACTGATCCATTTTGAAATGACTCACTTCAGCTTGCAGTGGCACTGCAGTTTTAAACATGGCCTTTTGTCCCTGTCAACAGTCACGAGTAATCACCCTGAAGTGCGACAACCCTCGTACACAATTCTTGCGGGCTAGCGGACATGTGTAAACACAAAAGGATGAACACGAAACAGAGACAGTGCGTGCCGTGGCGGTCATATGGGAAACATTTTTGCAATATGTAGCAGGCAGAAGCCAGGAGCCAATGAGTTTCCCTGGGGAATTTCTCCAAAGTTGAATCTGACATCACTTCTTAACTCAATAATATTCTTTTCAACTGTTAGCTGTCACATTTTGCCATCCACACCTGCATCAAATTACAGTAGTGTGCAAATGAATATTTAGAGGGCAAAGACTCTAGCAGAGTGACATATTATACAATATTATTCAGTAAAAAAAAAATGTTGGCGAGAGAGGGAGGGCCCCTTGCAGTCATCACTCAAGGCAACTGTTTGGCAGCCTCTTCAAGGTCAATACTAAGTTACATCTGTGTGGCCTCCGTGCTTGCCGGCCAATAGTCAATCAAGGGCGTCAATGTCAGCAGCGTTCTGCTGTACCCCGCCTGGTTTTGCAAAACCAGGTGTCTGCGAAATACATTTCAGTAAATGTTGAATGGGTAATGACAAACTGGAGAGAGTTTCACCCTTGAGCAGCCAGACTGTTGATGACCATGGGAGGTACAAGACTGCGGCTTACATACAGAAACCTAACAGCTGCAACAGACCCATCAAAAACCAGGACGTCATTTTCCAGCTTTACAATCCCCAGTCCATTTGTTTTAAAATGCTACAGAGATGCAAATGAACAGGATTGGCTGCAATATAAACCCTGTATTCAGGCACTTACGGGTGGTGAAGGCTAAGTGCTGGGGTACGCTGTGAACCTGTTCCTGCCCTGTGTTTCGCACTGCGGTCAGGGCCAGTCTGTAGTGCTGCCCCGGACTGAGCTCTCGGAGTGTGTAGCTGCCCAGTCTCCCGTCGGGCAGGTATCGGCTTCTCATGTTCAGGCCACGTGTCACGTTCACCACAAACCCGTCCGGGACGCTCCGTGGATGCCGGTCCCATGAGACCTGAGCTGAGGTGTCAGTCACATGACCCAGCGAGAGGTTCTGGGGTGGAAGAGGTCCTGAGAGGGATGGATGGGGGAAAGAGAGGGAGAAATAGAAATATTAATGTTTAATGATATCAACAGGACTATGTTGTCCATACTTTATGAACTGATGTTCTACTAGATATGACATGTGATGCGAAGATCCAAAGATGTAAATATGAGAATCCCTGTATGCATGAGTGCATTTGTATGTTAGTACATAAAACTGTGGTGTGTATGGATGTGTGTGTGTACATCCAAGTGACATACTTGTCCAGACATTGACTGGTCCAGCAGAGTGACTGGTTGACGGAAGCTCCTCTGGTCTTACACCACTCTGAGTGACAACATCCACTGTGTACATTTGACCTGGAAGCAGGGAACTGTTAAAAAGAAAGAGGAAGTACAAATGAATGAACTCCTCATTCTATCTGTGTTAATGCAGAGTGAAGATTTATGGAGTAGTGGAGGCTTTTGTGTGGAAACAGTTAATTTAGTGGTTCGCTTGAGCCATCTAGTGGCTCAATGCAGTAATGCAGCAGTACATTTTATTGAACACTACAGCCACCTAGTGGAGTATTAAGGGACTTTTCACCAAGTTGGCAAGTAAAATGCTACACTGCCTTGGACACAATTCATTATTAATCATTATGAATCATTCCCTAAGGAGTTTGTCTTGCAGAATCAAAGCTGTCAGCTGTAATTGATTGGTTCTCCCCTGAATCCATACCGTAATCCATACCTCTGTCTTGGTAAGTGTGAGACAGTGATTGAGCACGTATGGGTCTACTCATGTCTGTAAGTACTGTGGTGTCTCACCTGAAGCCATACTCTGTGATGCTGGTGTTGAGTATAGCCGTGCGGGCTCCACTCCCGTCAGAGGGGGTCAGGGAGAGGCGCACCTGACTTACTGAGGCATGGTGAGCTGCCTGCAGCAGCCAGCGCAGCCACAACTGGGAGGAGGAGACATTCACCACCTGCAGCTGCTCTGCCTTCCGCGGCCCTAAAACACACACACAAACACACACACACGCACACACACGCACGCACGCGCACGCGCACGCGCACACGCACACGCACACGCACACGCACACGCACACGCACACGCACACACACACACACACAATCACGCACACACACACACACACACACATAGGAACAAATATAGGCACATACACACAAATCAACATCAACCCGTACAGTTTTGCATATGTATTTCTAAAATAAATAAGGCCACTTGAGCGTCATGAATGCCAAACAGATACAGAGTCAGGGGAAGGGTGTTAATTCCTCCATCACTGTGAGGTTTTCCAGTGACTGTGTGTCTTCCCTTTGTGTTGATAGTAAACAGACAAAAACAGGCCAGAAACACTACACCAGCCCTCCCTCTTCCTTACGTGTGCGAATGAGAGCAAAGGCGGGCTGACTTATGTCGTTGCTGTTGGCCCCGCGCCTCACGGAGAAGGTGGAGATGTTGTAGAGCAGGCCGGGCTCGAGACCCTGCAGCAGATAGCTGGAGTGCTGCCTCTCCAGGAAGTCGCTCCTGCGCGGCCCGCGGCCCAGCGGTGCGTAGGTCACAGCGAAACCGCTCAGGGGGCTGTCTGACGTGTCCAGCTGGTCCCAGCGCAGCTCCACCTCATCCTCTTCCACCCGGAGCACACGCAGACCAGATGGAGGCAACAGGTCTGAGAACAGTGGAGGTTATGATCATATTACTGGCAGGAGTATGTTATCCACTATATCTTCACAAGGATTGTACATTTGTTAGAAGGCTTTAATACCACTTTCTACTTTAGGTCATCGCATCGAAAATGAGCCATATATCACCTTGTACAAAATAGGAAAACACAATGAAAGAAGCAGTTATCCCGATTTTTAAAAGTGGGCATCATATGGTGTCAGAGGGCGCTAGTTCCACGTAGTTGTATTTTCATAGGACTTTACTAGGATACAAGTTGGCATCACCTGCTAGTTCAGCAGCCATATAAATGTAATTTAAGTAACATTCTAGTAGCATTTTGTGGCATTTTCACTTTTCATATAAACAGAAAAAAACCTTCATAAAATGCAAAGCGACTCATAATTAAACATTTCTCTTACACTAGCAGGTTATGTTCACATGTGACTTGTATACACAGCTGACCTCTCTCGCAGTCTCTGCCTGTGTGTCCCACTTTGCAGGCACAACTGTAGTTCCCCCTTCTGTCGCTACGGCAGAAGCCCCTGTTCCCACAAGGCTGTAGTACACATGGATTTTCCACTAGGGGGCAGAAAAGACCAAGTATCATCAAAAGTCAGCGCCACTCCCTGCTGGACTGTGGTTGGATTTGAAGTCTCTGGAAATGTTACCTCCATGTAGTTAAAGGGGTTTTAAAGAACTGAAGGGTGAGCGACTGATTGACAGCTATGGTGACATATACTTGTCTCTGCTACTGAAAATTTCACTTGGTTTCTTGGACCTTAATTTCAATTCAGTAATATCCACACAAAAAAAAGGAATACGTTTTACTGTCCTGCAAGAATGGAAACCAGCAACTCCTCTGCTACAGAGAGCATGACGAAAGATCAAACTCACACATTTGGCATCGGTCACCAAAGAAGCCATCCTTGCAAACACAGCGTTGGGCCCGCCTGTAGACTCGACACACTCCTCCATTCAGGCATGGGTTGGGCACACACCCCTCCTGCTCTGAAAGAGCGAAAACACACACACACATACACCTGAGTTCAATGTTTGGCCTTGAGTTATGAGTACAGATTAAAATGCAGGAATGCCTCTTTAAATGCCTGTGTAGCTGGGAGGAATGAATGTCTCCATTAGAATGATTCATGTGAATTTCTGCACTGCACCTCTTCACATTATTTAAGCGCTAATGACAATTCACAGAACTCTTGATGTGTGGTTGCCAGGGATTTGTGTGTAGGAGTGCTCGTGGGTTTTCACTTTGTAGTGGAAAGAGGAAAAGAGACGTGAATCCCATCAAACAAGCTCATAGGACTTAATTAAATGACTTCATTAATATATCTCAGCACAGTACAAAGTGAGTGTTGGAATACTGGTGCCTGTCCGCTGGCTGGTTATTATTCTGCAAAACCAAGTCGTTTGTTCATACCAATCTCACAGTCAAGTCCGCTGTATCCCTGTGGGCAGTGGCAGAGGTAGGAGCCAGGCTGGTCCTCGCAGGTACCACCGTGTTTACAGGGCTCTGAGAGACACTCATCCACATCTGACCACACACACACACACACACACACACACACACACAAATGTCACAAAAAACAGTCATGTATAAAAAACACCACTATGGCTCGTACACATACACACACACACACACATTTAGAAACACAACCATGTTCATAAATACATACATAGATACACACACACACACACACACACACACACACACACACAAACACACACACACACACACAAAAAACACACACACACACAGAAACACAACCATGTACATGCAGATGAATACATGATAACACATACACACACACACACACACAATCACACACAAACACACACACACACACAATCACACAAACAAACAAACACACACACACACACACACACACACACACACACACACACACACACACACACACTCACACACTCACACACACACACACACACACACACACACACACACTGTTCTTTGAACAGAACACAGATGCTTGCAGCCTCGCCCCACTCCCACTGGTCCCTGCCGGGCTGTAAAGCAGCGTGACAGTGAGTCAGTCTCACCGGTTTGGCAACGCGGACCGCTGAACCCCTCCTCGCACTCACACAGGAAGGAGGCCACCCTGTCCCTGCAAGTCCCCCCATTCAGGCAGGGCTGCGATAGACACTCGTTTATCTCTGCGGATAAGAAGGGATGCCATTATCTAACAATGCATCTCTCGCTCTCAGATGCACGCACACACACACACACAAACACACACGGTCACCCACATGAACTCTCTCACATTGGTGCAGGATACAGATACACAAAACTCAACTTTTCCTCTCTCACTCATCCGCAAGCACATTGTTTGTGCACACACACACACACACACACACACAGCACAGAATACATGCTCTTTTAAAGACATGAACTTACACACAGACACCTTTGCCAACCCCTCACCATGTCTATCCAGCAGCAGCCGGAGAGCTACTGTGGATGACTGTAAAAGTACCATGAATCTGTCACTGCCGCTGGCTGAGGTGACTGGAGTCATCTTAATGAATTGGCTGGTGAGAGACACACACACACACACACACACACACACACACACACACACACACACACACACACACACACACACACTGCTGTACTCTCACGACAGCCCGGGAGAAACACCAGGGCCATTGGCACTTTCCACCAGAGCACTAAGTGAGCCAGCGTGCACATTCTCTCTCTGGAGTGGAGTCTGGTGGTGCACTTGAGCGCCGGGGCTCTTACTTTAATCCTTGCCCCCATCTCTCTCCCACAAGATATAGTGGCCTCCATATAATCTTCACTCCAGTTTGCCAGACCTACATTTACTTAATGGCCCTTTGGGAACCTGGAGTGTGGGGTAAGGTTTTGGGGCAATAAATTGTATGTGACTGTGTGTGTGTGTGTGTGTGTGTGTGTGTGTGTGTGTGTGTGTGTGTGTGTGTGTGTGTGTGTGTGTGTGTGTGTGTGCAAGTGTGTGTGCGAGTGTGTGTGCATGTGTGTGAGTGTTTGAGTGTGCGTGTGCACGCACACATGTGTACTCATCAGTCCTTCTACCTCTGTGAATATGTTCCCCTATGGGACCCTACTGGTGTTTGAATAAATGTTTTCACGGATGTGTGTGTGTGTGAGTGAGTGTGTGTGTATGAGTGAGTGTGTATCACATACCCTCACAGACGGGGGGCTGGCTCCAGGCTCCCTGATTGCCACAGATGCTCTGCGTAGCGCGGGGCACAGGGGTGTATCCTGGGTGGCACACGTATACCGCCATGGCGCCGGCAAGAGTGGAGGAGTACTTCACGTCCGCATGCTTCGGCCGAGCAGGTGGCCCACAATCCACCCCTGACAAACACACACACACACACACATACACACACACACACGAACACAGAGGTGAAACAGATGATACACACACAGAGTGAAATTGGAGAGACACACACATACACCTACTCATATTTCGCGTTCATACCCGGGGAACCATTCAAACGAGGGATAATCATGAAACTGTGTTACAGACAGACATGATCCTCAATCAGGACCTTGGTATAGGCAAAAGGTTCTATTAGACTTCAGGGTAAATGCATTCGAACACCCACCACAAGAGCACTAAAGAACACTTTTTGAGACACAGAGAACACTTAGAACTGTTTCATAATAAAAACCAGGGTGTTTCTGGCTCACTGGCACTGGCATGATGCATCCTATCACATATGGCACAGTGAAACATATACTCTACTCTATGTGTACACAGGCAAACAGAGATCAATATGATGCAGTAACCTAGCAACGGCATAAAACCTCACCATAATAGAAAATAGAGCATTTTTACGGCTTGCTTTACATCTTAATTCTCTATCCATTCTGCACACTGGCCTCCTAACATCACCAGTCAGGATGCATTAGCAAAATTATGTGCAAGACATTCCTCATGCAGTCTCTGTGAGCACCAGCGTTAGCAGTACAGCTTAGTTGCCACCATAAACATGAAGTCACACAGTCATATACACAAGTCAGTGGGAGCCACACAATGACAAAACCACTCTGTTTTAACAGTACACATCACCACTGCAGACGTTTCAAATGGATTACGGTCCATGGCGACAAAGAGTCCACAGCCTGGTGCAACAGACATAATGAAGTTATGGAGGTTGGCTGCTCTACTGGTGACCCACAATGGCTCAGATGCAGCACGCACAAACACACACAAATGCACACACACACACACACACACACACACACACACACACACACACACACACACACACACACACACACACACACACACACACACACACACACACACACACACACACACACACACACACACACACACAGACACACACACACACACAAACACACACACACACACACACAAACACACTCACACACACTCACACACTTCCCTGACTCTGTTTTTCAAATGTGAAACGCATAAAAGAAGAGCACTGATGTGCTTTTTCCCTTGCAGGATAAAATTCATCAAGGCTCAATTTACATGGCCCACATGGCACGCACAAGGCTTCGCTGTTGTCAAAACTCTATTTCAGTGAGAAACAGACACAAATACTGCGGAAACATCCTCAATCCGGTGTGGTTTACATGACAGATGAGACTCTGCATGGAATCCACACCCGGTGATAAACGCAGTGGAACAAGCTGCTTCTGTTTATGACAAGCAGATCATGTATTTCCACCAAACTGTAATGTAGTATTTGGCACTTTGTGTTGAATTCACAACTGGCTTCAAATCTGTGAAATACCCCGCAGCTTCTGTTATATCAGGGGAGACATTTCTCAGCAATATGGATCTGGTCAGTCCCCATAAAAGCAGACAGTGAGAGGCAGGCACCAGAAGACTTTCACTTGAATAAGTGTTTTATGTCATGGGCAGTCTTGCAGCGAGTTCTTGAGTCACAAACCTTGACATAGTGAATACCTCTGGTTCAGCAAATGTGTGCTCATAAACCGATTCAGGAAGAAGAAATCATACAGCATAGAATAGCACAAGCCGTAAAATAAAATATTGATGACACTGGGAATGGAGAACCGTATTAGACATTCTAAAATAATACAGCATCAGAGTCAATGCCAATGGAATGGGGCTGTTTGAGTCCATTTGACTTGAAATACGGCATGGTGACTGACACACACATACACACACACAGTGGTAAACACTTTTGGTAAAGTAGACAAAGACTTAAATGTGAGGGGACTAAGGTCACACACATTCAACAACACACTGTATGTATCATTCATTTGTACTTTAGTTACATTTAGTTAGTAACATTTACAGTTTAGAACAATATGGTGAAGGCAGATGGCATGAATGCAGACATACACACACAAACACAGAGTGAGACAGAGAGAGAGAGATTCATAAAGAAACAGACACACACACACACACACACACACACTCACACACACACACACACACACACAGACACAGACACAGACACACTCACACACACATTCACACACACACACACACACACACACACACACACACACACACACACACACACACACACACACACACACACACACACACACACACACACACACACACACACACACACACACTCACCATCAGGTGCACGTGAGGAGCCACGGTTGATCTCGCAGTGGCGGCCGCTGTAGGTTGTGGTGCACTCACACTTGTACTTGCCGATGTAGTGGAAACACGTGCCTCCGTTCAGGCAAGGGCTGGACGCACAGGGGTCAGGCTTCCCTAGACACAAACCAGCACAGAGTCAAACATTCTCACAGCATCAGGGGAGTGAGGGGGCGTGCATGGAATACATCATACTGTACTTAGGACAGCAATTTTTATCTTCATGCGTAGGTGTGAGTTGCTTTGTTTTGAACAGTGAGCACATTGCTTTGTTTGGAAGAATGCACGCATGCATTTAAATTAGGTGCAAGTGTATTTGTAAAATGTGTGCATAAGCATGTGTGTGTGTGTGTATGTGTGTGTGTGTGTGTGTGTGTGTGTGTGTGTGTATGTGTGTTGTTTGTATTACTTTAAGCGAGTATGTAATCATTATGAGGTGTTTTGGATGGGAGAGAGGGAAAGATGACAAAGAGGTCTCAATCAATATCACATGAAGTGTGCCGGTTTTGATACAAATGCACTATAATAATACAAATAATAATTTGTAGTTTCTTTAGACTGCAACCTCCAGCAGTAGCCAATCTAAAATTATTTTGAATTACTTTTATTAGTCACTGCTGCCAGTAGTATTTCTGCATTCTACACATCTAATGGCATCTGCATGTGTGCAAGCAGTGATCCAACACTACAGTAGTTCAGAGAGGACAAATCCTGCCTCTCCCAGGCCCAGCAGAGGCCAACCAGTTGTTTCTCTATAAATGCAGTTCACAAGCACGCGTTAGGCTATCCGGACACATTCCAGCATGGAATTCAATCATTATGCAAGGGCCTGCTCAGCGCTTGCACAACGCTTGCGGAAGTGGGAAAGGGTTTGGGATAACGATAATCCAAAAGATGAAAAGCCTCTTGGCTCTTGGCTCTACTGCTGTTCTCGTGGCCCTGACAGTGCGGAAACACACCTCTTCCAAAACACGAGAGAGAGGAAAGAGAGAGAGAAAAAAGAGAGATGCAGCTGTGTCCTTTAAGGAACTCACAGCAGGGACATGGCCCTGGCCAACTGTGTCATAGGATGGTTTATAAACACTTGTGTTAATAAAACAAACACAAACATATGCATGTATCTGCACACAAATACAGTTACATGCAAAGAGCATATGTGCACACACACACACACTCTGTCACACACACACACACACACACACACACACACACACACACACACACACACACACACACACACACAACACACACACTCTGTCACACACACACAGACACACAGACACACAAACAGACACACACACACACACACACACACACACACACACACACACAAACACACACAGGTACACACAGTCCCAAAAGCATACATAAACAGTGCAAACAAACTCCGGGCTCCACACAGATGCTCCCACACAAACAGGAAGCGGAGAGCGAGCAGAGTGGAGTGGTGCGGTGCGGGGGAGTACTCACCCACTTCACAGTGTTTGCCAGTAAATCTGAATGGACACACACAGTGGTAGCTCCCCCCATCGTCTGTACACGAGCCTCCATTACGACAGGGGGACGAAGCACAGGCACTTAATCTGACTGCAAAAGAGATACACAGACACACACAGCCACACACGCACACACACACGCACTCACTCGCACACACATACACGCACACACAACAAAGCGAAAGTAACCCATTAGAAGTTGATCAGAAGTTTCAATCACGGGAGACACCATGGCCTCATGTGATTGAAACAGTGCAGTGAGTGATGGCATGAAACACAGAGTGATACTGCTTTTGGCAACAGCTTTGCTTTTCTGCCAGAGCTTCCCTCAGTGTCTGCATGCCTTTAGGAGATTGGCCAGCCACACACACACGCACACACTCACACACATGCACACACTCGCACGCACACACACAAACACTTTACCTTTTTCACAGTGTTTTCCTCTGTATCCATGCTTGCATTCACAGGTATATCCTCCATCTTGATCGTAGCAGTAGCCCCCATTCTGACACGGCGACGAGTCACAGGCCGATTGGGGCTGTACTGGAAAACACACACACCAACGTCACCGCATCCTGTATAATTACCGCATGCCGTTGATTCAAAAACACACACCAACATCAATGAATCTTATAAAGCTATTTCTATTTGGCTTGTATGAGTGGTATGAATGAAAGTGAACATGTATGTGTATGTATTATATTAAAAATCATGTATGTTTCCCTTACCCCTGTAAGTGTGTGACAGTGTGAATGTGTGTGTATTTAAAATAGCCAAACACACTTGACATCCCACTGCCACCACAGACCCCCTCTGCCTACACAGGCTCTAACGTCTCTGCATCCCCCAACCCTCAAAAAGCACCTCTACAGTCAACACAGCTTTCCCCAGATGGCTGGATTTGCACCCGAATCACTGTTTATGGGCACATAATTTCTTCTGTAGAGTCTGGATGAAACACTCACACTCTTTGAAGAACTCCATGGAACTAAACTGACATTTAGGAGAGCCAGCTGTTACACTAAAGCGTGTATTTCTCAAACCTCTCTCTGAAACACATTTAATGCTTTCTACCAAACAATTTTTTTGCCCACCTTATTTATTTATATATTCTTTGCCACCTGCACGTTTTCTCTCTCTTTCTCTCGGTCTTACCATAGGGATAGAAGTCCTTGTGGTCAAAGTCCACCCCTCCAGTCTGGCACGTACACAGGTAGGTCCCTCCATACTCCAGGCAGGGTCCCCCGTGGGGGCAGGGGCGACTGTTACTGCAGGGGGTCTGGGTCACCTCTGGGGAGAACCACCATAAGAGACAGGTAGCAAAGCATGGGTACGCACGCTTATCATATATTCAATCGCTTATCATCTACGCATCTCAAAAATGGGATTTGAAGAAGAGTACAGTTTCCATTACACAATCACTACGGCCCTATTCTCAAACAGCTAAGAGATATGAGAAGTAAGTAAATCAGGCCTGGACTCAGCAGTTCAGATAACTAAAGTTTGCATGTTAGTACAGTATATACATACTGTTTTCAGGATCAGTGCCGAAGTGGATCTGAGGCTGTATCTCAGCATTAGCTGAGTGACTGCACTGTCCTGTTTGTGCGTGTGCGTGTGTGTGTGAGTGCGTGTATGTGTGTGCGCGTGTGTGGTTGTGTGCGTGTGTTGGGATAGTAAGCGTGTTCTATCAGGCCTAACCCGTCTGTATTTCTTTGGCATTCATGCTCAAGCCAATCTGAGTAATGCACAATCCAGGTGCTCAATCGGTTGGGAAATGTGCCGGGGTCTAAACTCAACTCTGACACACAGTTCATGAATACATGTTATGAAATAACTTGTATGAGAGTGTCTGTGTTTGTGTGTGCACCTGCCAGTGTGGGTGTTTGTTTGTGCATCTGACAGTGTTTTTGTCTGTGTGTGTTCATTGATTCGTTGTTCTTAAGAATGTGTGACTTGGTTGTATGTGTACATGAATGTGTGTGTGCACGTGTGTGAATTTTATATGAATGTGTGTGTGTGTGTGTGTGTGTGTGTGTGTGTGTGTGTGTGTGTGTGTGTGTGTGTGTGTGTTGGTGCATTAATGTGTGTGTGTTTGAGTGTGGATGGTGCATTATATTGTATATCAGCAGCTGTGGTCCTGATGTAATGGCAAAGAGCCGTATTCATAAAGTAGGTCAGGTAAACACATACCAAACTGACAGAAGAGTCCGGTGTAGCCCGTGGGACACTCACAGGTGCCATTCATGTCCACACACACACCTCCGTTCTGGCACAGGCACTCCTCTGCAAACACACGCACACACAGACACACACACACACACACACACACACACACACACACAAAGAGACACAAAAGATGCAATTTCAGTGATCAGGTGTCTCTGTGTGAATTTAACTTCTTTCAATTAAGTCTAAGTGGCAGTATGGGTAAATATAAAAAGTTTACAGTGTGTCTGTGTGTGTGTATGTGTGTATGTGTGGCTGTGTGTGTCTAACCATTTGAACATATATGCACAATTTGTGATTGAATCTCTTGCTTAGTCCACCCAAACCCTCTCATTGGCCTCTCCACTCCTTTCCCACCCTGATCTCAGAACAGCGGTGCAGGCAGGAGTGTTCTAACGTCTCTTCCTTACAAATTGGAGGACTGTTTTCATTTTCCTCCCCCCTTCTGCGCTCTCCCTCAACTCCCCCTCCTCACCTCATCGCCCCCTCCTCAACGCCCCCCCTGACCCTCCCACCCCCCATAATTGCAGCCATGGATCAAAGGAAGAGGCTGTATCACTGCTAAATTGCCCCCTTTTGAAGTCTCAGGAGTTTGGGGGTAGAGGGTTCCGCGTGAGGAGGGAATTATTTTTCTGATAATATGGAACATGTTTTTTTTCCCCTTCTCATTCTTCTTCTTCTTCTTCTTCTTCTCCTCCTCCTCATTTTTCTCTCTGTGTCTCTCTCTCTTTTTTCCTCCCTGATCAGCCCCTGGGGGCAATTAATAGTCTGTTAATTTTTTGCTGGAGCCATTTTCATTGGTCGGGTGCAGGGGGCAAAGGGGTTCTTTTTGCAGGGCTTTGATGTAGGAGCCCGGTCGGTCGGTCAGTCAGGCAGTGCTGCCGTGTTCTGCCTGTCTGCCCGGCACTGTGCTGGGCTACCTTCTCTTGCTTGGAGAGGCCGGTGCTTTTTTCCACTGCGCGCTCCAAGTGAGCCAGGCAGGAAGGTATTCGGGAGATTTAAGAGAGTCCATCTAAGCATGGATAGTTATTTCAGCTCAAGAGCGGGGAGTAGTGTGAATTTGCAATGGCTCACATAATATTAAAGAGCTTGCGGAGGGAGGGTAGAGAGGAAAAAAATGTATGTAAGTGTGCGGGGGGGGGGGGGGGGGGGGGGGGTGAAGGTGTTTTTCTGTGTTTGTGGCTCTGCATGTGTTCCTATGCGAAAATGTGCGGCTATGTGAATGTGTGCATGACAGTCTATGCGTATGCAAGTGTGTATGTATGCACATACTGTA
>NC_137921.1:43906155-43916155 GCF_963457725.1 Sprattus sprattus | reverse complement strand
CACGTACGGACGCATACAGAAGCACCAGTGCAGAAGACAGAGACACACACACACACTCCCAGAAAACACACACACACACAATCGCACACACATATATAAGCACAGAGGGACACACACACACACAGACACACACACACATGCACACGGTATATTTACTCAGCTGATTAATATATCCTCCTCTCGGCTCCCCTCACCCAGCAAGTATGCGCTGCTGGCTGTGAAAGGTATTAGAGCAGGGCTGATGCATCTCCACAGGCCAGAGTGTGGGAACGAGGGAGTGCGGCAGACACCAGAGCCCAAGGGAAAGGGGGAGAGTGAAAAAGAAAGATGCGATGGAGAATCAGAATGTAGAAACAGAGAGAGAGGGACAGAGAGAGAGAGAGAGAGAGAGAGAGAAGGAAGTGGGGGGACAGTCTGAGTGAGAGGAGGAAAAGGGGGTACAAAGGAGTATAAAGAGAGGAGATGGAACAAGACTGAATGGGAGGAGAGAGAGAGAGAGAGAGAGAGAGCAAGAAGGAGGAGGACCTGGTAGACAGAGGGAAAGTAAGAGGGGAAAAGGACAGAGTAAAAGATGTGGGGCAGCTTAATTGAGGGGAGGAGAGAGAGTAGGAGAGGAGAGATGATTAAAAAGAAAAAGAGGAGTTATTGGCCCAAAAAGGATGAGAAAGGGGAAAGGTTTGGGCGGCTACCTGATGGTGGATGGACAGAAGAGAGAAATAGAGGGCAAAGGAAGAGGCAGGATCTGGCCTGAGAAATGCCATGGCCCTGTCCTATGTGCCACCTCAACGTAATCAAAATAGAGAACGTAGACACGTACAGAAGTAACCAACACAAAAGGTGGTGGTCAATAAGTTCACAGAACATACCTAGTTGCTTAGAGAAGCATATATTTGGAAGATATCTTTTTAAGAAATTGATGTTTGAATATAATGTAAAACAGGTGATCAAAATATGCATGTGAACGTAATGATGGCCTCACCTTTCTCACACAGAGGCCCAGTGAATCCAGGTGGGCACAGGCACGTGAAGCCATTCACTCTGTCAGCACAGGTGCCTCCGTTCTGACAGGGGTACGAGGCACATTCATCCACATCTAAACCGGAGACATAAACGCCAACAAACACCATCAGCTCATCTCATACGCACAACAGGCCACAGAGCAGAGAGGTAGACCTGGGATTATGATCACACTCAGACCTGCTGCAGGAGGAACACTCAGGGGAATCCTAGGGGGAAGAACAGGAGAAAGAACAGAGTGGAAAGAGAGACAGAGAGACAGAGAGAGAGAGAGAGAGAGAGAGAGAGAGAGGAAGAGAGAGGAGAAGGACAGAACAATGAGGGGAGACAGATAGAGTGAGAGAGAGCAAGAGCGTCTAATGACTTGACCACTGCACATTTTTTGGGATGGATCCCTTCGCCATGTGTATTACAAGCAGATGTGACCAGAGGAAATATCTCCCCCGCTCCAGGGTTGTCCCCCTGGCAGGACGGCTGGAATCCTGGGCCTTTTTACAAGCAGACATGCACTTTTCCTGGCACGGAGGGGAAGGCAACACGCCGCCTGAGCTGCGAGAGCGAAAGAGAAAGAGAGGTGGGGGGGGGTTTGGGGGGGAGGAGTCTGGGGAGAAGAGGAGAGAAGCCACGCGGAACTCTCACTCACCTATCTGGCAGCGGCGTCCTGTGAAGCCGGCCAGGCAGGAGCAGGTAAATGAGGGGTTCCCCTTGATGCAGTCGTCAATGCAGCGTCCGCCATTCAGACACGGGCGAAGGTGAGGGCAAACGGAGGCTGAGGGAAAGAGAGAGAGAGAAAGGTAGAGAGAAGGAGAGAGGGAGAGAGAGAGGGAGAGAGAAAGGTAGAGAGAAGGAGAGAGCGAGAGAAAGAGGGAGAGAGAAAGACAGTGGAGAGGATACATTTACAGGTCATATCCTCTTACCAAATGTCATTTCCCATAAGTTCATTGAGAACAGGTTTCCTTTATAAGCCTCATCAGCAGGATTCCTTTAAAAGTTCTGTCCTATATCAGGCACATGGCAGAGCTCTGGGAATTCCATTAGCCTATCCAGTGATAATATGCTTTGTGTTATAATAAAAGAAACGAGTGCTATTTAAAATCAACCCACATTACATCGAATAGCCTCTTGAGTCAAAGACACTTACTAGTAGCGACGCCACGTTAAGTAGGGCAGAGACCCTCCAACATAATGACTCCTCTAATATGTGGAAAGATCTGAGCAAAACGCAGTCAAAACATGTCAGTTTTTCCCTTCACAATATAAATGCAGGGAGACGTCTAAGAGGGCTCTAATTTTCGGCTTGAGGGTGCGCGCTGTAGCCTGGCAGAGGAGCCAGTATAAATCCTCACATCTGAGCTGGCCTCACCAAAGGGCACCTGTCCACACCTCTGCTCACAAGCATGGCTGCAGCAAACTATCACGTTATGTTCAGAGTTAAGAGGATTAGGATAGGACTAGGATTAGTTTAAAACCTTGGGGAATAAATAATGATAATGTGGATTGTTGGATTACACTTTGGGAATACATGGGTGGGGTCTGTGGAGTGAAGCGATTTACCTGAGTCGTTGCAGCTGCCCACCTGCACGTGGGCGTCGTCGATGCGGAACACCCAGCGGCCGGGGTAGCCCACGTTGGTGGTGCTCTCCACCTCCACCACGTCGTCGGTACGGGAGCCCGGAATGTTGAAATAGCGCTTGCCGTCGCCGGCGTTAAAACCTGCCTGGGGAGAGCGGGACGGGGGGACAGGGCTTTCTCAGAGGAGCGGAGGCTCAGGCCAGCACTGGCAAAGCCGACACGGCACCGCAACGCGTCAACATCAGTCAAATGCCAGGATACAGTTACAGAAAATGGGATACATTTGCATGCATTTATTGAACACGTGTATCAAGAAAAGCTGCCTTGAGGACAGTTAAGATTCCCTTTATCTTATGCTCGTGTCATTTTGGAATGATGGAATGAATTTGCTTTTCATTTCGTGGTGTCATTTCAAAACATTGCAACTGTATGCCTCTTCCTGCAATCTCATACTTGTATGTTTAAATAGGGTTGTTTCCTCTTTGTTTTCCTTGACATGAAGCTTTAATAAACCACACCCCAAGTTTTCTTCCCAAGAAGACTCTGCACCTGCTTTATCTCTAGACGTGAATCTCATATTTCAACATAAACCCCTGAAACTCACTTTGAAGATATTGTATCTTCTATTGCTAGTTTCACTGACAAAACATTAGCTACACATTAAATTGCATTATCATGAAAAAAATAAGCAAGCTATACAATATAAAATATATATTAAAAAATAAATATAAAACACAGTGTATCATCTGAGAGCCTGTTTCTTTAATACAGGTAAATTAACATCCTACTGATGTGCAGCAGACTCATTGTTTATTGTGTCCAAGCAAATGTTCATAGTTTGGCCAAAGGGCACATAGCACACAGATGAGGTCAGTAGGGCGTGAAGGCTGATTATTCTCCTGGTGGCCACACTGGTCTGAGAATTTTAATCTCACTGGGCTTCGACCCCCTACGAGGCAGCAAACATGCCTTTCTGTATTGACATTAATCTGCTGAGATTATTTAGCCCTTTCGGGTGTGTTTAGTCCCTCGTGTGCTCAGTTCAGTTGAAGAATATCAAATAACTTATTGGCCGATGCTCCAGCAACAGACATGGCAATTGGTCAAATGTAATTTTTCCCAACTGCTTTGTTATGAGAGGACGCAGGTGACCCTACCTGTGCAGCAATGCCCCCCAGGCCAGCGAGGTCACCCCCACTGCTGGCGTGCATGCCGGTGGTCCAGGTGATATTGTGGTATTGGAAGATGGTGAAGGACAGCTCTCCATCTGTGATAAGGACCACCTGGAACGTGTTCACCTGCATGCACAGGTGAGCAAGGCAAGAACGTGTTTGTGTTTGGAACTTTCATGAAACATGCTGAGGTTAACACCCGACAGTACCTCTTACACTTCATGAAGTATCCCTATACTACCCTATACTAAACCAGTCCTCTACTATACTACTACTGATAAACTGACATTGACACTGAATTTAACTGTCAACTGGCAATGTAAACATGAAATCTACACTCCAACATCTATTTGGCTCAACAATGGCTTTACACACGGAGACCTTTCTTTCGAAGAGCAAAAAATGTAGGTAACTATGATGAAGGACTCCACATCTCCGCAGCAAAACACATTTCTCCTTTTCCTATTTCCAGGTAAGTACTTTTCTTCACCTCTTACAGTGTTGCCTAGGGCAAGTCATGAAAGCTCTCCTCTGGCCTCCGGTGCCCAGGTCAATGTTGTGTGGCTGTGACCCTGTGGCCATCCTGTCTCTATTGCCCTGCCAACTTCCCCTCACCTCCCTGTTTCCAAACGCGACCAGCAGAGAGGCAGCTGGCCAGGGCTGCAAAAACAGGATGGCGTGACACACCGTGCACTCTCGCGGCTTGGAAAGTGCAATAAGGCGTGTGTGTGTGTGTTTGAGTGCAGAGGTAAAGGTATGTGTGTAAGAAAGAGGGAGTGTGTGTGTGTGTGTGTGTGTGTGTGTGTGTGTGTGTGTGTGTGTGTGTGTGTGTGTGTGCGTACGTTCGTACGTGCGTGCGTGCGTGTTTGTGAGCATGCACGAGGTAAGAATGTGTGTGTAAGCGAGTGTGTATGCATATGTGTGTTTGTGTGTTAATGCATGTGACGGCTCAGCTAGGGTGAGCTCACCGGTGTAATAGCACTTCCTCCAAAGAAGGTGACCTCATGCCAGGTGGCAATGAGAACCCAGGAACTTGTGAACTCTAGGAACTCAGGGAAGTAGCCCCTGATGTCGTCAGTGGCCCGCTGCAGGATGGCAGGGTCCTTGCTCTCGCGGTAGAAGACCGACCCGGCGCGCCGGTTATCCACATCCGCCCAGAAGGGAGCCACCACCCGGCGGTCACCGGCGATGGGGAAGGCAACTGGAGTGAATTGAGACACCTCCCTCAGAAATGACACCAACCCGTTGTTGTTAACCTGCAAGGGAACGAGGGTGAGACAGACAGACTAATGAGTTCCCACAACGACAAATTACCACAAATGATTTACCACAGGATTAGTGGTGTATAACCGACATCGGTTTCGTTCTCCTGGCAAGTGGACCCGCCACACATTGAATTCTCCTGGCTCTCCTGCTTTCATCCTGTTCTACCATGTGCCTTTCATTGTCTGATGGTTCCTGGCATCAAAACAAGCCCGGGAAGGAATGTGTTGAAAACAACACGTCTGAAAGGACAATGCCTGAGAGTTTGGCCAATCTTCTGTGAAGCATCACTCATTAGGGAGACAGTGGACAATGACAAGGAAGGGAGCAGGTTTGGCAATGTTTTTTAGCCTGCAGCCCGAGATGCAGTAGCAGAGATGAAAGGACTCATACGAGTGGGAGATGAAGAGGCCGAGGTGTACTGAGGTGTCTTGACGAGGTGAGTTGACATGGAGGCAGGGAGTGCTGGGCCAGGCTACTGGAATGTGGGGATAGAGGAGGAGAGAAAGGAAGGAGGCTGCTGCTGCTGCTGCTGCTGCTTCGTACGGATGTGTTCACTTCCCATCTGAGAACAGACAGTGGCCTTGTTCATCCAGACAGCTCAGGGCAAAACCAGCATGGCGTGCCACCACTCTTGCAAACACACACTCATACACTCAACACCCTGACGAGCTTGCATGCACGCTCATAACCTGCCTGACCAACGAATACAGATCAGTTCAAACCAGACTGAAGCCATGCAAGAACTGATGAACATGCACATGGATGGCCAAGCACATGAGAACTGGTACACACAGCCACATTAGTGCATAACATAAATGTGTAGTGACGAGTAGTCACAGGTCACTATAAAGTCTAT
Source organism: Sprattus sprattus (assembly GCF_963457725.1). NCBI lineage: Eukaryota > Metazoa > Chordata > Actinopteri > Clupeiformes > Clupeidae > Sprattus > Sprattus sprattus. The sequence goes on along the minus strand of NC_137921.1, from coordinate 43,910,272 downwards.
CCTGCACAAATATACACTTGAACGTGCACACACACAAACACACACACACACACAAACACACAAACACACACACGCCCTTGCCTCTATCCCCTCTTTCCAGGAAGTTGTTTTATGGGAGAGGCCTTTACCCTCTCTCTAAAGTCCACACAGCCGTGCCAACACTACAGCAAGCAGGCAAACCACCGCCCCTGCCCACCTGTATTCCAGTGCTCTTGACTGAGCCTGCCCTGTGTTAAAAGCTGAGGCAGCACACACACACACACACACACACACACACACACACACACACACACACACACACACACACACACACACACACACACACACACACACACACACACACACAGACACACACACACACACACACACACAAATGAACATAATGAACATAGAAGAGCCGGAAATACTAACTGAGACAACAAACACACATGGACACACGCACTCTCCACACAAAAGTCAGGCTTTATGCCGATACGTCATTTAGACAAATGCTAATCTAAGTATCACATGAATGCGTGTTTGTCTGAAAACACACCTGTGGTCTGCAGCATGTGAAGGAGGCTTTTTTCTCTGGAGACACACCATCCCTTTAAGACCCAGAAATCAATTCAGCTACTTTACCTACAACTGACCCGACCATCGTTTCATTCAACATTTTGGGGCAAACAATTGAGTTATAGTTTAAGTTGTGAGAATTTAAAAGTCTCTCTGTCTAGCTAGGCACTTTGGGGATCCTGCCTTGACCTGCCGAACACTACAAACAGTGTTTTTTAGTGAAGCTGGCATGATGCAATGAAAGGAATCAGATGATATAAAACAGACCCTCATGTTAATCACAGCAATTAGAATGCGGGGAGGAAGGTTTTGCGGGGGAAGAGGGGGAAAAGAAATGCACACACTGAAGTAAATTGGCATTCATGAGCCTGGTGTGTCCACCTGAAAGGCGGTCATTCATGGTGCCCAGCCCTCTCCTGCCCTCCAGAGCGCCGGTGTTGGTATCAGACCTGGACCCCGTCAGCCTCAGTGCCAGTGTCAGCTGCCGCCTCAGATGGGCTTATCTTCTCCAGGTGCAGGGGCACATTCGCCCCCATCCCCTCCCTCATCCCATCTCCTCCCTCCTTTCATCACTGCAACATGTCTCTCCTTACCACACCACACCTTGGTAGGGGGTGTAGAAAGTGTGTGTGTGAGTGTGTGTGTGTGTAAGTGTGTGTGTGTATGTGTACACCTGTATGTGTGTGAAGCATGTATGTGTACATTTGTATGTCTGTGAGAGAGATCAAGCATCTGGATCAAACATTTAACTGACAGGTCAAACTACTGACGCTCTCCATTGGTTTTTTCCTATCTCGCTCCCTTCCCGCAGACACACACACACACACGCACGCACACACACACACCACCTCCCCTTTCAGTTTTTTTGCCGCGTATGGAAACCATAATTTGGAAGACTTTGCAGTAAAAACAGGAGAGGAAGTTTTGGTTGGCGGTGCAGGGAAGTTGCAGTTAATTGCCCGACAGACCGCAGCTCTTCCCCTCCCCGCACCGGCGTGATGTGGTCCGGTCAGTCAGTCACTCTGCAGCCCTGTCCGGGGAACCGGACGTCGGGCCAGGGGTCTGGTCAGAGAGGGCAGGGGTTTGGGGTTTTGGGGGTGAGGAGGTGTTGAGGGGACCCGTGCAAACTCAGGGCCTGAGTGAGGAGAGAGCCAGACGGATGCGGCGATGGCTGGAAGGGTGCTGGAGAAGAGCCCAGAGGTCAGGGGGTTTGTTGAGGCTAACACTGCAGGACAGCTGTGTACATGGTGCTGTGTTTTCACTGGGATTAGCCCTCTGCAGTGGTTGTCTAATGGATGCCTTGAGAAGCAGGTAGTGGCGGTGCGATATCTGCCAGCCTGTAAATAAGTCTAATAAGTCAGTCTATTTCCCGAAACCAATCACAACACAAGGTCTGGGAACTCAGATAATATGGTAAGGCTAAGCAGCTGCTGCAAAGCTCACTCTTCTGCACCTCACTCTTTGGCATACCTCAACACTACTACTCTTGGTTGCCAGTGTATCTTAGTTCAACTTCAGTGCTTTCAGTCAAATGTCTTGCCCACCTGTGACATTTATTTGAGCTACTGAGATGCAGAACTGTTGCACAGCCCTCAAACCTGTGGTAAGTGACTTTGTATCAATTACTTTTTTTTTTTTACACAGGAACAGTTTAGACTACCGTTTGATTCCATTTGTACCAAGAGGTTTGACATAATTAACAGACATTCCAACATCCCAACTGAAAACCAATATGCTACTTTGTTTTAGATAATATGGCAGAGTTTTTTTCAAAATGAGAAAGATCCTCGCTTTCAAGAAGAAAATCGCTTTCAAAATGGAAGGAATGATAATATGGTAGCTATACTTAAGCACAATCTTGACACTATGCCAGATCGACAGCACAGTCTATTGCTTTGCGCACAATTGGAAGGTGCTGGCCATGATATTGTATGTGTGTGTGTGTGTGTGTGTGTTTGGGTGTGTGTGTGTGTGTGTGTTTGGGTGTGTGTGTGTGTGTGTGTGTGTGCAGGAGGGAGTGTATTAGAGAAGTATCGCCCATCCACCTACAAAATTAGTCGAGGAAATCATGCTGAACACCAAATTAGCGATTATGCGCTGACGCACTAATGCACTTTGGCGTTTGGTCCTTTTCATTCGCAGCATCTGGAAAAGGTTAAATGATCATGTTTTTTTCCTCTTTTTCTTCTTCTTCTTACCTCCCCCTTCCCCTCTCCCTTTTTTTCAAACTCAAAGTATGTTATTAAACCTAGGAAGGAGCAAATTTGAAGTAACTTGAGTCCAAAGGTTTTTTTTTGTGTTGTTTGCAGGGCTCGATGGAGCCAGGTGAATTGAAAGCGAGCGGGGCCGAGAGGATCTAACACGTTTGCGAGGTGAACTAACGACAAAAGCGGCGTGGTGGTGGGTCTGCCGAGAATGTTACAATTAAAACGTCACGTCAGTTCAGCGCCAGGCTCGTTCAGTTATTGTTCGGTGGGAAAATCGGCCCCGTGGTGTTTGTAATGCCCCCAATTTATGCCATGACTAAACACACCAGTGTTTGAGCTGGTGCAGAAGTAACAGCATGGGTTACTATTGGTGTTAGGTGAATAACTGCTATGGGAAGTGTTTCAAACAGTTTTGCATGAGAAAAACTTGAATGTAATGACATACCTTGGGATTAGGGAGTCCAATAAAAAAGTGTAGAAAAACTGTATAAGTACTGTAAATATGCCTAAATGAGTTAATTCTTTCCCCCTTTGCTCTCTTTCGCTCTCTCACACACACACACACACACACACACACACACACACACACACACACACACACACACACACACTGCCCCTACCCAAGAGATCATCTCAGTGCCACTCCACTCTCCAACACCCATGTTATTTTTTGGGAATTCTCTGCCGGAAATATCATGGGTTTTCCTAAGGTAATTTTCTTTGGAACCGAGTGATTTATAGGAGAAAAAAATACACTTTCATCTACGAAGAAGTCAGGCCAACACAAGCCAACACAAACCCCCCACCCTTACCCCACCTCAACCCCTCCCTCAATAAAAAGGTGCCTGAGGATCAAAACTAAACAAAGACAGAGAGAGAGAGAGGGGGGGGGGGGAGAGAGAGAGAGAGAGGGAGGGGAAAAGAGAGGGGAAGAGAGAGAGAGAGAGAGAGAGAGAGAGAGAGAGAGAGAGAGAGAGAGAGAGAGAAGCTTGATTCCTAGCCCGCACATCCTGATTACTGGAGACCAGGGCAGGAAAGTGAGTGAGATTCCATACTTCTGCCTTTGACCCCATATCACCAACTGTGTGTGTGTGTGTGTGTGTGTGTGTGTGTGTGTGTGTGTGTGTGTGTGTGTGTGTGTGTGTGTGTGTGTGTGTGTGTGTGTGTGTGTGTGTGTGTGTGTGTGTGTGTGTGTGTGTGTGTGTGCAAATGTGCCATGATAGTATCATGTTATCTGATTACTCCCACACTTTCTGACCTAACGTATCAAACTTAATCATACACACACAGACGCACACTTACACGCAGTCTTAAACACACACATATACACATAAAGTCCACAACATACACACTCT
>NC_137921.1:43878655-43901155 GCF_963457725.1 Sprattus sprattus | reverse complement strand
ACCTCAAGCTCCAGTCCGCTTGGGATAAATTACGCAAATCAGCAGCCCCCGCTCAACTCTTTTGCAGAGCGCAACACAGTGTGTGTGTGTGTGTGTGTGTGTGTGTGTGTGTGTGTGTGTGTGTTTGTGTTTGTGTAGGCTCTTGTGTTTGTGTTTGCAAGTCCGATGTGCGTGTCTCTGAGCGACGACACTGTAAACACTGTGGTGTGCAATAAAAATAACTTTTGGTGTCCCAGCAGTTCACATGCAAACCAAACTACCACATTCTACAACCCTGTCAAATTCACTTTCTCTCTGTCTTTTTCTCGCTCTCAGTTCCACACACACACACACACACACACACATGCAGAGGTCAAAAACCAGCAAGGCTCCGCTGAATGAAAGAGCATATTTTCCCCTGACGCGCGGCACGAGAGTCACGCGCTGGCTGCCCCTTCCCTCTCTCTCTCTCTCTCTCTCTCTCCCCCACTCTACTCACATAGAGTCCCGTGTGCCGGTCGCCGAAGAAGGGGAACGCCACTGAGATCTCCTGCAGTCCCGTGCCTCCGTCGTCCTGGGACACCGTCTTCGTGTCGCCCTCGTCCTGCCCGAAGGGGTAGAAGTCCTCCAGGGGCACGGCCGCCCGCGCTCCTCCCAGGAGCTCCAGGGAGAGCAGGCACCAGAGGCAGCAGGTCATCAGCACTCGCAGCCCCATAGCCGGCACACCCACGCAGAGAAGAGGGGATGGGGGATGGAGAGGAGCAGGAGGAGGAGGACGAGGAGGAGGTGAAGGAGGGTGCATAGGCACCGGGCACCACAGGTACACCTGAAGACCAGCAGGGCAGAGAAGAGAAGAGAGGAGAAGAGAGGAGAAGAGCAGGGCAGAGTGAAGCGGAGCAGAGTAGAGCAGCGCCGTAGAGCAGGAGCTTCTCAACTCTCCCTGCAGCCAACTCCCCAGCAACACAGCAGCAGGCAGAGTCTTGTTAGAGAGAGAAAGAGTGAGTTTCACAAACTTGAATAAAAAAGTCTTCCTCTTCTTCTTATCCTGTCTTCCTGCTTTTATTTGTCTCTCTCACCTTCTGTCTCTCTCTCTCTCCTCTTGCTTTGTTTCTTTCTCTCTGTCCCTCTGTTTTTCCTTTCCCTCTCCCTCTCTCCTGTTAGTTGGGCAGCCGGTCTGAGACAGGGGGGCAGATTCCTTGCATTCTGCGTGCTGCTGGGTGCTTCGTTCCTGAGCCACTCTCGGTCTCTCAGTGAAGTGAGCTGAGTAAGGGAGAGAGTAGAGGAGGAGAGACAGAGAAAGAGAGAGAGAGAGAGAGAGAGAGAGGGAGAGAGAGAGTGGGGGAGAGAGAGGGAGAGAGAGCAGAGGTGGAGAGACAGAGAAATAGAGAGTGAGGTAGAGAGAGAGTGGGGGGGAGAGAGCAGAGGTGGAGAGACAGAGAAATAGAGAGAGAGAGAAGGAGAGGGAGAGAAAGAGTGGGGGAGAGAGAGGGAGAGAGCAAGCAGTGATTCGGCACTGTTTTTTTTTTTTTTTTTTTTTTTACAATCCAGCGATTTGGTCCCTGATGGCCAGCTTAGAAATCTCCTCAATAAAAGCTCTATTCTGCCTGCCAAAGGACTCCTTTCAGCAGCAGCCCCTCCCTCCTGGGATTCTCTACCTCGCATAATTAGTTGGCCCTGGCCAATGGCTGCCGAGAGAGCTGGTAACTGGATAAGCACTGGGCGGGCCTATGATAATCAAAGAAACGCTTTAGAGCCTCTGACAGCTCTCCTTCTCTTACTCTCTCAGTCTCTCTCCCCCTCCTGCATACTCTCCTTCTCTCATACACACACAATCTCTCTCATCCACACTTAAATATACACACAATCTCCCTCTCCCACAGACACACACGTTCACTCTCTCATATATACAAACACACACACACACACACACACACACACACACACACACACACTGTCACTCTCCATTCTAATGCAATCTCTCACTTTCTCTCTAGGTTCCTCTTAACCCTTGCGCACGAAAGCTATCTAGGCACTTTCTAAACACATGCTCCCACATACCAGATACCTCAGGCTCTGACTGTTTCTCTCTCTCCTTCTCCCTTTCCTTTTTTCCTCTCTCTCTCTCTCTGTGCATGTTCTTCCCCAGTATCATTTCCTGAGCTGCATGTACGCGGCGTGCAGGCTGATACCAGTTATGGGATGTGTACAATGCTGCGCTCATGTAAAACATGCCCAAGATGCAAGTTCAAAGGCAGAATGTATACAAAGCACGTCTGGTTCATATTAGACATTTTAACAGTAAGCTTTTTTTTTCTGTCTTAAAATCAGTTTCCCTGCGAAAAAAAATCCTCCAGATTTGTGTATGGGATGTCTCATCTGAGACCAAACTTTTTTTTTATAAAAAAAAAAAAAAAGCCCTGAATTCCGAGAAATAAAAGAAAACATCTTGTTTGCTTGATGGACTTGGTGCAGAATCGCACATTACAGCCCCCCCCCCCCCCCCCCCCTTCCTTTCTTCTTTTTTGTCGTCTACTGTAAATTCCCGTCGCCTGACAGAGAAACGGGTCGTTAGCGAAGCGCGTCCAGTGCTGGAGCAGGAACGTCACAAGGGGATCGCCGCCGTGGTTTACGAGTTGTTTGTGCACATCAAAAACAAGCCAGAATTATTATCCCCCATTCTCCGAGCCAAAGTAAGCATGGAGGCTGTAACAGATTGCAATCATCACTGGTCAATAACTCTTATTTTTCAAGTGATCTTTTATTGAGTTGTTAAAAAAATACACTGTGTCACGGTGCGGCGATATAAACATGAATTGGGTCTTTATTTGCTCATTTTGGTAAACACAGTATTCCTTTGTGACAATGTGTAAAAGTAATCACAACAACAGGGGCTTGATCACACTGAGACGCTGTGTCATTTAAAATGAGAATATATATCTTCAATCAACCGGGTTTGTGCTCTTATTTCTTAAGTGATTCCACAAAATGACATAATTATACGATACAATTGAAACTGTCATGATATTATGCCAAAGTCACATTTCATGGAGGGACCACACACACACACGCACACAAACACACACACACACACACACACTCACAAACATGCACACATCGCAGGTTACATGCATACAAAGCCACACTGCCACAGAGGGAAACAGTGAGAGCTCTCCTACCAACACAGTGTGCTGTTTCCTAACAAACACAGGGCCTTATGGTCTTAAAACGTTTAGGACTGGGGGCTTGCAAGAGAACAAATCCTTAAAACAATCTGGCACTTGCTCAGTGACTGTAAAACAGGCACCTTCATTGTTTGTTGTTGTTGGAATTTTTTAATGTGTGGTTGGGGGATTAATAGTGCTCTAGGAGGCTTGAAACTATTCCCTGAGACCAGTGGCCCACTGGGTGTGTGTGTGTTTGTGTGCGTGTGAGTGAGAGAGCGAGAGAGAGAGAGAGTGTGTGTGTGTGTGTTTGTGTGTGTGTGTGTGTGCCTATGTGTGTGTGTGTGAGAGAAAGAGAGACAAAGAGAGAGTAGGGAAAGTGTGTGACGATGTGATGGTCACTACAGATGAGTATGTGCTCTGATTGTCATGTCATGGAGCCTGGCTCTTTGGCGCTGCAGTCAGAGTGCATGTTAGGCGCCCTGTAGACCCGGGGTCGAGTCTGGGTGGGGTGACCACGCTCTCCCTGCGCAACAAATGGTGTCAGAAGAGGGATGGTTTGCCGTGAGGAGGCGTGCCCGTAAAACTATACGAAGGACTCCAAGGTACGTTGACCCCTGTGTGAAGAACCTCATAGATGGGTGAAGCACTTGGATGGGAGGGTGAAGCGCTCTGGATAGGAGAAGTATGGTTTGTGGATGGGTGAGAAATACCTGTGAGGCGCAAGGGTGCGCTGCCCGAATGTGAGGGCAGTGTGACAATGTGATCGTCACTACAGATGAGTATGTACTCTGACTGTCATGCCATCGAGCCTGGCTCTTTGGCATTGAGGTCAGAGTGCATGTTTGGCACTCTGTAGACCGGGGCTCGAGTCCGGGTGGGGTGACCACGCTTTCCTTTCGCTAGAGTGTGTGTGTGAGAGAGAGAGACAAAGAGAGAATGCGCGTGTGTGTGTGTGAGAGAGAGACAAAGAGATAGAGATGGCATGGGGGTAATGGTTTCCTTTACTGACTTACTGTACGTGTGTGTGTGTGTGTTTGTGTGTGTGTGTGTGTGTGTGTGTGTGTGTGTGTGTGTGTGCGTGTGTGTGTGTGTGTGTGTGTGTGTGTGTGTGTGTGTGTGTGTGTGTGTGTGTATGCACCTGAAAACTGTGACCTCAACATATGTGCCTGCATATGCAAGTATGCATCTGTATATATATGCATAGTTTGAACTGGTTTCTATGTATCCCCCCCCCCCCCCCCCGTCCTTAAGGTTCTTTAACCTTATCTAATTGTATGCATATGTAACAGTGATACTCTACATGTATCTGTTTGATGACCAAAAGTAGAAACTCTCCCTGAATTCACTGCAGAACTAAGAACCTGGAACCTAAGGTTTGGATTGTAGAACTTCAGTGAAATGGACAAAAAACTAAATCATTCACCTACGCACTTCTCATCTCCAATAGCAAACATTCACAAACATCTGCACAAAGTAAACTTGTGGTTTCCGTGTAATGTGCACATGCCAATACTAATACAACTACTTGATTTCAATGTGAACTGGAGTTATTGTGGGCTTGGATTGTGGGCGTCCTACTGTAGTGCCTGATGTCTGTTAGAGCATACAGTAGTAGAGTTAGGCCATGAGGCTGTGAGGCTGTGTCCTACTCCGGCCGATGAGACTCTCTGTCAGTATGACCGTTCATTAAGCGGGTGGGGGGGTGGAGTGGAGTCAGGCCCCCGGTCGCAGCAGCTGGCTGACGTAGGCCTGTCGCCTCCTGATCTCCAGCTCTAGCTGCTCCTTCAGCGTGCACACCTGAAAAACACACACACACACACAGATGTGTGCATCAACACGTGTGTGCTATGCAGATGCAGGTGCAGTCACAGACATGCACACACCACTCAGATGCACACATGCACACACACACTACATGAACACAACGCACCCTACACAAATTTGTGCACACACAGACACATCCTCAAGGCGAGTATATTGATTCAAATCCTAGAGTTGAAACACAAGACAGTGCAGATACAAAGGATGAGGACAAAGTAATGATTCTTATGATATCTAAGGCAAACTGATGGGGATTTCTGGACCTTAGTTAGCACAGAATGTTGCTCGCAGTCTTGCTCATTGTCCACAGTGTGAACTCTGCCCTCTGTGAATGCAGGTGGCAGCAAAGCCACTGACAACATGGCCCAGCTCTCACCAAGGAGGCAGCTCTCTGTGCTCCACCTGTCTACTCTCTCACCTGCTCCTCCAGGCAGCGGACCCTCTGGCGGTGGGCTTTCTCCCGGGCCTCCAGCGCTTTCTCTGCCTGCAGCTGGGAGCCCCGCAGCCGCTCCGTCTCCAGGTCCAGTTCCTGCCGGTGCCGTACCGTCACTTCCAGCAGCCGCTGAGACTGGGAGTGCTCCAGGTGAGAGAGCTGAGCCTGGACACGCACAGGCATGCAGTCAACCACACACACATATAAATATACAGTGCGCACACACACACACACACACACACACACACACACACATAGAGCACACACACGAAAGCACACACACACATGTACACACTAAAATGGCTTGAACCAGCCAGGCATGAGCATCAGTCAGGGAGTCTAGTGTGAGCATATGGGAGTGAGACTGACACTTGAGAAGAGCCGAGAAGAGCCTAATGAAGTTTATAATGTTTTTAAATATGCAGGTCATTACACATTCTTTCTCTCCTTCTCTCCTCACCTGTAGTGTGTGTGTATGTGTGTGGGCATCAGTGAGCTCCTGCTGGAGGGTGTGTGTAGTCTGCTCCAGCTGTTCTCTCTCACGGCCCAGTGACAGAGTCTCCTCGTCAAGCCTTCTCCTGTCATGTCCCACCTGAACATACACATAGAAAACACCACACACACACACACACACACACACACACACACACACACACACACACACACATACTGTATGTGAAGATCACACACAAGAACACAAGCATGGACATACATACAATAGAGAGACACACACTCGTGCAGCATAACTGCATGCACATCAATGGCCAACCGCATGGCGTTCATATGAACGAAACTGAACATATCTTAAGTATACACCGAAAAGCCAGGCTGAGGGAGCAGAGCGACGTTCATAGCAAATCCAGCCACTGTTAAGACGGATTGACACACGCCACAGAGAGACATTCGCGGAATGGGAGGAATTTAGGAGTCGGAGAGCCCCTAGTAGAGAGAACATGATGTGCGGGGGGTATTATCAACAAACAGGGAAACTCTACTGCACACAGAGCACTCATAACATAAACTAGTCTGAGAGCAGAGGAGAGAGATGGAATGCGTTACTGTGTGATTGCACACATCAGAGAGGAGATGCGCATGGCTGTCATGCATGCTGCAGGAAGGGCAAAGCTGGGGGCCACCATGAAACGACTGAGTGAAAACGATCTGATGTGAGAGAGGAGGAGGGTAGCCAGTGGAATCAAATCAAACTAAACCGGAGCCAGGGTGACTTAATATGACCTAATCCAATTCAAACCAATCCCATTCAAATTCAGCCAAGCCAGCTGGACGGAAACAGGCCAGGGGTAGCATCAAACCAGACAAGCACATACCAGGGAAAAGAGCCCACCAAACCACCCCCACCCGCTCAACCCAGCTAAAGCCAATAACCCAGTCCACACCCACGCAAACCTGAACCAGATGCCTCAGATATCAACACCCCCCCCCCCACACACACACACACCCCTTACCTTCTCCAGGGTCTTCCTCAGCGAGGCCTTGTCTTTGCCTAGGCGATTCATCCCTCTTTCCAGCTCAGCCTTCTCTGCCTCCAGCCTCTGGAGCGAGGCCTGCAGGCTGGTCACGCGTCCCTGGAGCTCTCCCTTGTCCTTCTGGAGCTGCCTGGAGCTGTCCAGAGCCTCCTGCTCCCCCTCCTGCCGCTGCCGCAGGGCCTGAGGTGAAAAGAACCAATAACCAGCCGCCCCCAACACCGCCATGCAGCATAGAGCAAGGGGACATCTTAGAGAAATACTGTGCTCGAGTTGAACCTCAAGTGGTATATCGTCAGATCTACCACCACAAAAGGGAGAAAAGCAAACATCTCAGAGAAATGCTGCGCTCGAGTTCAAGCTGAAATCTAGGTTCAAGTTCAAGTGGTTTGTCTTACTCAAATTAAACAGACATTGCACAGAGCAAGTGGTCCCTATTGAAGGAGAAAGAACAGACCGAAGACAATGTCAAGGGTGCACACAATGTGACAGAAAGTCTAAAATAGCAGCATACAAAAGCATTCACTCACAATTGAAAATGTTCTCGTCTTCCTTCTCAAACTTTCTTTTTGATTCTGATCCTGGGATAAGATCTTGTGATGGACTACACTCGATTTCATGGATTTTTCTTTGGCTTTGTTTTGTTTTGTTTTTAAACACATTGTTTTGTTTTGGTGCTTGAGCTATTTTATTGTCCTAGAAACTGGTCAGATAGCGAATGTTTTGCTTTGTTCTGCTTTGTTGTTTCCCACCATCATTTCCAAATGTCTCTATGTTGTGGAGATCTGAGAGGCCAGCTCATCGCACTGCCAGTGCCAAGCTCTGGTTCTGTTAAGCCATTCCAACCCCCCTCAAAGACAACTGCATCCAACAGCCCACTTTAGTTCAAGGGTCCCGTTCGTAGATGTACTGCTAAACTGTTGATCTAAACACAATGTTGTGGTTAAACTCATATGCTGGGCTGCAGTGTTGGACTGTTACTTTTAATGAACCAGAACTTTTCCATGTAATGTGACTTTAAAAGCAGCAAGGATTTATTTAATTAGTGTTCATCAGTACAACAAAAACAAATAAACGATAGTAATGACCAACAAACAACAACGATCAACAAAAATAGGCGCAGATGTACTTTAGAGAGCGCAGCACCAAGCAACTTGGCCAGTCTGCCAAAACGGCACGCTGTGCTTTTTCATTTGCCTGCAGCTGAATAAGTAATCAACGCATGTCACTGGCCTCTAACCATAATTTGCGGTGCCTGCAAACGGAACTGTATCATTCGATCAAGAGTGCAACTGAATGGAATCATGGAATTCAAAGGAATCAAAACTTTAGCGATCAGGACATGTTAATGTCATCCAATAGAGAGATATTACAGGGCAGCATTTGTGCAGCTATAACAAATAAATTCAACAGTGTAACAGGTATCTACATGTAGGGAAGAAGATGAAGTGAAAAAAAATAATGGCAAGACATAAAAGGCAAATAAAAGATTGTTGCTTGGAATACTGATTCCATTGTTTCTGGAAGTTTCTCCTATTCAGACATCTAAAGTGCATCTGGATTACACCTGCTTTAAAAACATTTTTTTTTTTCAAAGAAAGATTTTCACTGCTAAACAGACGTGCACTGTCCCCTGCAGTTTTCTTACATGCAATGGAATACATAATTAGTCACTCTTGTGCTTCTCCTGACATAATATTTCCAAAAACTCCCACTTTCCCCTCCCCCAGCCCTCCCACGAACGCATATGTAAAAGTCAGTAAAGCGGTATTCTGCACCCCTCCAACAGGCAGAGTGCAGTTTTTTAGCCATGTGCGGTCTGTTTGTACATACAATGCCATGTTTATAGGCACACGTAGTGTCGAAATTACGCCTAAAACAGTGTGAACGTGTTGGTATATCTACCCCAATAGTCTGTGAATGTCTACTCTGTACAAACTGAACAACAGACCACTCACGCAACCACCTGCATTGGTTTCAAAATAAATACAATTAACTTAAGTCTTCTTGTGCTGTGCTTATGTACCAGATTCAAGGATGCCCGCCTGCCCACCCTCTCCTCACCTCCTGCAGTGCCCGGGTCTGCTTCTCAAGCTCCAGTGCACGCAGCTCACTGTCCTCCTGGGCTCTCTGGAGGTTCTGGGCGTGCTCCGCCAGTATGTGGTTCTGCTTCTTGCTCTCAGACAACACCTCCCGCATCTTATCCAGCCTCTCCTGAGGAACCACAGAAGATGCACCACACAGGTTAGAACACAGGATAGAACACACACATGGAACACATGTTAGTGTACATACATACAAAAAAAAAATTAAGGTTATAGGCCAGGGGCCGTATTCACAAAGAATCTTAGGGCTAAAAGTAGCTCATAAGTGGCGAATTTAGGAGAAACTCCTAAAAATAATGGGCGTGTCAGTCTTAAATTTAGGACTCCTATTTTTTTTTACTAAGAGCAATTCACAAAGTATTTTATCCCTAAAAGTAGCACCTAAGTCTAAGACAGCTTAAAACTCCTCATGAGGACTCCTAAGTCACTAAGACTTATTCACAAAAAATCGTAAGATGGCTGTAGCCGACTTGGAATTGATAAAAGACATTGCTTAAACCGTGAAGCATCACGGTGAAGGTATTAATATTGTCGTAGAATTAGCGTGGGATGCAATGACTCCTTTAAACAACGATGTGTCCCGAAGTGAAATGTTTGGAAACATAAAGATAGCCTATTTGGCTTCGCGTAAAACGCAAATGACGACACTGGGAATCATCAGTCAGCCGTTTAATTCATCAAACTATCAACGCACTGTAGACCCCACATCATCCAACAGTTTATCCAGTTGCCTTTGGACAATCGCCTATTACACAAGATCAAAGTAAATTCCATGGCGATCGCCGGAATGTCCAGTGACGGGACACACATTACAATAATTGCCCCATCAAAAGATGAGGACGTTTTCGTCCACCGTGGCCTGGATGTACCGATGACTCGTGCATTTCAACGGAGAGCGGTCTGCAGCAGGTTTTTGAGAACTTACCAGCTGGATGCCGCTGGGGTGACAGTGGCTATTGGTCCTGGGATAGGCTTTCGCTTAGGCTACGTTTCACGTTCGTTTCGCTTTGATCAATTAAGATTGGAGGGCTTGAAGGGCCGTATGTGCTGATATTTGAAGTGGTCAAGGGCTGGAAATATAATAGCCTAACAGTTTGCTGGGTGCTTTAATTATTACTGCCTTGATTACATGCAATTGCCATATTTTATATTTCTCTTAACGTGCAAAGTGTCATTCCCGTTGGATGCACAAATGAGTCATCATGCGTGTGCATTCTGCTAACTGCACTGTCCATAACTATTTAATATCACTTAATTTGAAGCCTAGGTTATTCTCTTATTTTCAGTTGATATAGTGGGATTGTTAGAGGGACGTCACGAATGAGTTTTTAATGAGAGAGCCTGTCAACAACCAATCACCGTCCTCACCCCTTCTAAACTCGTGCATGAGAATCGACGTCATCCATAGCAACGGTGCTTTTATCTTAAGCTTAGGAGTTTGTATTATCCTTAGTATAAGTAGGTCTCAGAGGCGTTGTGAATCACTTTTAAGAAATTACTCCTACGTAAAATGTTTTAGCGCGAGTTAGGAGCACTCTTAGTGGTAAGATAAAAAGCTTTGTGAATACGGCCCCAGATCTCTGAAGCTGGTGAAAAATATACCTTGGTGCTTGAGCCAATTGAGGTTGGCTCAGATCTTCTGTATAAAGACATTAAAAAAAACCTGAATATAGATCAGGGGCCGTATTCACAAAGCTTTTTATCTTACCACTAAGAGTGCTCCTAACTCGCGCTAAAACATTTTACGTAGGAGTAATTTCTTAAAAGTGCTACTTTTAGGGATAAAATACTTTGTGAATTGCTCTTAGTAAAAAAAAATAGGAGTCCTAAATTTAAGACTGACACGCCCATTATTTTAAGGAGTTTCTCCTAAATTCGCCACTTATGAGCTACTTTTAGCCCTAAGATTCTTTGTGAATACGGTCCCAGATTTTTTATATTTGATCTCATTCCCATGTTAAACATGAATCTTCTATTGACTCCCTGTCTCTTCTATCTCTTTTTCTCTTTCTTCCTTCCTCCCCATCCTCCCTTCCTTCTGGTTCCTCTGCTCCTTGGAGGCCCGGTGGTCAGGAGTTTCAGAATTCCATTGGCCAGGGCTGATGGGGTCCCGCACTGAGTCGGCGAGAGATTTACACGGAGCACGCTCCGTTTGTGTCTGCACAGCATCTTTAAAAACGCGGCATTACGCCACCACGGCCCTAAAACTCTCTCCCAAAGTTGCTAGCGAAACTTGCATCCATTTCCCTCCCAACCAAAGGCAAGGATAATTTCTCAAAATCCCTAACTCGAAATGTTATGGAACTGAAGCATAAATCATGGTAAAAGCAGGCAGTATATGGAATGGAATGAAATTATTTATTTGATTTTTGAGAGTCGCAATTAAGCATCCCCCGAGCGGCCAGGGTTCGGAGAAGCCGCCCCGCATCATAACTCAGGCTGAGAGGTTTTGATAGCAGCGCTTGCGGGCATCATGCTACATAAACAGCCGACCGCATACAGCAGACGGGGGAGAGGCGAGCGCAAATCGCGTACTCAACAGTATTTCCAGAAACTCATAAATATCCCTCCAACCAGGACATCACTGCACTGGGTACAGACAAAGCAACATGTGCCATGTGACCGATGTCTCACTTTGTTGTTGTAAAAGGGACAAGCATATCCTGCCTGGACCGTGCCACGCTCTTAGTATTATGTGTCACCTGCTGTTTGTAGTTGGCATCACCATTGCACCTAATGCACCATTTGTACATTTTAATTAGGCCATAAGAAGTAGACATTGGATCCGATACTGTAACAAAAAGTGATCGATCTTCAGACACAGTTTCACACTCATTCTATCCAACTCCTCCAACTCTGTTGTGCGCTGTGCTAGTCACGCACCTGCAGCATACGGCGGTCGTGCTCGCTGGCGGTCAGGGCCCTCTGCAGCTGGGCGGCCTGCTCCTGGGCGGCCCCGGCACTGGTGCTGCTCTCGCTCAGCTGGGCAGACAGGCCCTGCAGCCGCTCCCTCAGCTGGGACTCCTGCTGCTCCGCCCGACCCAGAGACGCCCCCAGCTGCTCCACCTCAAGCCTGAGGGAGCGAAGTGGGCGTGGGAGATGAGGGGAGGAGGACGAGAGAGACAGAAGGATGTGGAGAAAGACAAGAAGTTGGGCAGAGATACACGAAAAGGGATGGAGAGAGAGAGAAATCAAAAGATGAATTTACAGATCGAATTCAATGCAGGTTTGAAAAGGTCCTCCCGGAGCCACACATGTCACTACTGATACTCACTACAATGGAATTCTCCTAAGGTTGTATTATGAGTAGCATAACAGACCGTACATGTTAGACAGTATTTCATTTGAACATTGCATCATCACCCCCATGAGCAGTGCTCACCTGAGCAGGGCCTCCCTCTCCTCACTCTCTCCCAGCTCCATGCGCAGGCTGGCCAGGCGCTCCTGCAGGCTGCCCACCTCAGCCTCAAGCTCAGCCGCACGCACGCCTCCCCGCTGCAACTCCCCCTCCAGGGAGCGCTGGGACAGTTCCAGCCGGGCGGCCAGCGCCTCCGCCCGCTCACACGCCTCCTTCAGCTGCCGGCGCTCTGCCTCCCCGCGGGACTCGCCTGCCTCACTGCGCTCTAGTTTCTCCTGGGGTGGGAGGGGGAGAGGAGTGGAGTGGTGGGGGTCAGATGGCACTTGTCTCTCACCTACAGTCCATGTCTTCCATAGTCTTACCTGTTTTTGGATCTCTTTCACAGTGACAAAGGTTTACCAGAACGTTCTGTGCCTCTCCTGTGTCACCTGTGGAGTCTCAGATGCAGCCTCTTTACAGCAGGCGTATGCTTTCAGGCGCACCTGCATACCTTGTCTCTCGCCTGCGGTGCCCTTCTCTCACCTGTAGTCTCCTGGTCTCGACCTCGGCCGTCTGCAGGCTGCTCCTCAGCATGGCCACCTCCTCCCCCAGACTCCTCCTCTCTCGCTCCCCCCGCCGGGTCACTTCCTCCTGGAGAGCCAGCGAGGTCTGCACACCCTCCAGCTTTTCAGTCACTTCACGCTTCCCTGAAGCATTCACGCATATACAGTAAGACTCACATGGGTTCATACAGAGGCACATACTAACAGCCCCTGTGTGTGTCTGAGTGAATATTGTTGATATCAGTGCTAACATGTATATATTTGTATCTTCACAAAACACATAACACATAATGTGTGTGTGTGTGTGTGTGTGTGTGCGCGTGCGTGCGTGCGTGCGTGCGTGCTTGCGTGTGTGCGTGCGTGTGTGTGTTCTACTAGCTCACCCTGTTCTGCCTCTCTCAGGCTCTTCTGGAGCTGCTGCAGTCTGCCGGTGGTTTTGTCCTGAGCTGCCTGAAGCTCATTCACCTGTCGGGTCAAACTTAACACCTGTGCATAGGCCTCATCCTGTAGTACATACACACACAGAGCACATTCACACACACACACAGAGTGCACACACACACAGACAGTGCACACACACACACACACACAGCGCACACACACACACAGCGCACACACACACAGAGCACACGCAGACACACAATCAAATTCACATCAACATTTTTCAACATATCAGCACACAGCATACTCAACGTTACTACAAGCAAACACATACACAAGTATATAAATAATACACATCATCCATAAATGTAAAGAAACTTGCCTCAAGGCAGCAATAAAACCATTTGCCTACTTGATCATCTCTTCCTGTTCCTAAAGCTACCTATGATGAGTGAGTGTGAGTCTCGGACTGGGGTGGACATGAGTGTGAGTCTCAGGCTGGGGGGGAGATGAGTGTGAGTCTCTGGCTGGGGTGGACATGAGTGTGAGTCTCAGGCTGGGCTGGGGTGGACATGAGTGTGAGTCTCGGGCTGGGGTGGACATGAGTGTGAGTCTCAGGCTGGGGTGGACATGAGTGTGAGTCTCACCCGCTCTCTCTGCGTGTCCCTGAGCTCCGTCTGGAAACTGCGCAGGGCCATGTGCAGGGTGTCCAGGTCCATCTCCCCGTCTCCCCCACGGGCAGGGGATAGGGAACAGCCTGGGGACCCGCTGTGTGGCAGTCCCTCTGTCCCACTCTCACCACCTATGAGTGTGAAAAAAATACAGACATGTACTGTAAACCGTACAAACACACACATATGTACATACCCAGAAGAGTATGCATGCTGACAAGAAATCACACACTCAATTTAAGGAGAAGTAAAAAATGCCATACTTACACCTACATTACTATCAATAATCACTTATTGATTAGTTTTCAGTGAAAAAAGAAATGGCTTATTAATAAACATGATATCAACAAACCCTCACCTTTCACAGGAGAGCGAGTCCTCCAGGGTGAGGGGCTCCGTCCTCTCGCCCCTGGGGTAGGCGACCTGCCCCCGCGTCCGATCCCCAGTGTCCTCCTCAGGGCGGACTCCAGGCCGTCCAGCCGGTGCTCCAGCGTGCGGCGTGTGGCCTCCCCCTGGGCCAGCTGCTCCTCCAGGCCCCCGGCCTGCCCCTCGGCCAGGCTGGCCCGCAGACCCTGCTCCCGGCCCTGGGCCTGCGCCTCCCGTAGGGCCTCCTCCAACTGGGCCGTGTCCTCGCGCTGCCGCTGCTGGCTCTCCTGCAGGGCGGTGTCACGCTGCCGCTGCGCCTCTCTCGCGGCCATCTCCGCCTCCTCCAGCTTGGCCATGCGCCGCTGCAGCGCCGATGACTGTGGGACCAGACAAAGGGGTGAATTGAAATTCCCCAGATTGCTTGATTGCGCATTATGGATCGTGGTTCGTGCAGAACCTCCACATGCCCTCAGTGCGGATCTGAAATTCAGGCCAGAAGTGGAGTGCATCATCAGAATGCTTCTGTTACCCAGAATCCACCAGTAGGACATGTATGTTATGAATGATTACTTCAGCTAGTATACTCTAACTTCCATTAGCAGTACAAAAAAAAATTCTCATGTTTGTGAATGGAAACATGCTCAACGCCACGTAACAATAGCTCAATGAGAACTGAGTGTTACAACAGCAAGTGAATTAAGTACAGGGCAATGTTTAAATAATAAGTGTATCATAATCGTAACATTAATTTCCCTTTGCTTCAACTGGCCATGTTTCAACTTACCATGAAGGTCAAAGTAGGGAGAGGGGGAAAAACAGCTGGGTTTGACGCCATGGTGGCACACTCAAATAAACATGTGATGATATCTCACAAAACATTAACCTTAACAATCACGTATAAAACCCAAACTGTGTTCAAAATTGTTGCTTCAGGTAAGATAAAAGCAAAAGAGGCAGCAAATAAAAGTCTTGTCCAGATGTTTGAGATTTAGCAACAGTTAGCAGCGATGCCAACTCTTAAAGGCCAAGCCTGATATGCTACAAAGTGCTAACATGTAACATGCCCCAAAATAGAGCTGAATTGGGTTCGTATGGGAGTTAACAAGCTGAGGCCCCACAAGCACCAAAGGTTGTCTCATACAGATATGCAGGGAGAGACAGAGAGAGAAAGAGAGAGAAATAGAGAGAGAAAGAGAGAGAGATAGAGAGAGAGAGAGATCTGCTGCGGGAGGTTTGCCCCTGTCACTGTTGCCCTTGTCATGCCTTGGGGTTTTTGAAGGGTTTTGGCCGTGGGAAAACAGTCTTTGTGGAAAGCACAAACTCTCTTGCACACAGAGACACACATACACACACACACACACACACACACACACACACACAGACTCCAGCTGAACTGTGCAGGGAGGGAAGTGTTGGGTGTGGAGAGGAAAAGCAGTCTTGTTACAGGCAAAGATGACCTTGCTGACACTGATTTAGATATGTGGTTGCCTTGATAGCAAACACACTCCACCACAGCAAATATATGCATACCCTGCCCAAATATACATCTTTATGTGCTTTTCATTGTTGTATTTGGTCGGTTTGCGATAAAACACAGATCATAAAGGAACAAATATTTTATTTATCACAGTGGTTAGGAAAATATATGAGCTGGATGATCTGTTTTGTTGTTGTAATAACATTTGATGTTTCCAGGCTGACTAACTGCGCAGATGAACTGGAACAGGACCGCACCCCTGCACTACAAACATCATGTTAATTGGTTTAATCTCCACAAAATTAGCATTGTTTCAGAACTTGCATCGGTCAAACATCGGCGATGAACTTTTGTTGGGTTGAATCGATGGCCACAGACAATAATAGTTGCCTACACCCTGAACAGTCCCAGTTCTTTAATAAAGAAGTCATGCTTTAATTAAAACATTTCCTTAGGGGAGGCAGGGAGAGTGTGTAAAGTTGAGGACAGTGATTACAGGTCAGTCTAGTCCAGTCTGAAACATTTCCATTCATATGTTGCTGATGTGTTCAAAGTCATCTGGACTTGAGAGCTGTTTCAAGTGCTTTCTGAGGTAACACGTTGAAGGATCATAAGCAGTGAAAGCTGTGTGCCTTGCTGTAAGTCTGTCTGTCTGTCACATCTGTGCCTTTGGAAGTACTATGCGATAAAAGATACAAAGTTTACTGTTTCAGGACTTTGGTTTCGCACAGGAGTAGCCTATACTGCTGTCCAAGAAATCAGTCAGAACTGGTGATCTAAGATTTGTGCTGCCAAAATCTCTAAGGTGTGGTCACAAGCTGTGAGCTCTGCTTGGAAGTTGTGCAACCACATCCTTTATCATCTGCTCTGATCAGTTCATGATCTGTTCCATCAAAAAGGTGCTTCGTTCAACTCAACTCAACTCAACTCAACTCAACTCAACTCAACTCAACTCAACTCAACTCAACTCAACTCAACTCAACTCAACTCAACTCAACTCAACTCAACTTGATTCGATTCAATTTGATTCAATTTGATTGAAATGACATCTGCATTGTGACTCCTCACCACCCCCAAGGTGCAGTAACTCATCCCACCTCCTTGATTGCTGCTTCTTTGCCGGCCTCGCTCTCCAGCAGCCTCTGTCTGAGGGTGAAGGCCTCCCTCCGCGCCTCCTCCTCCCGCTGCTCCTCCTGGGCCACACGTGCCTGCAGCTCCACCAGCTCCTGGCTCCGACAGGACACCTCCCCCTCCAGAGCCTTCACCTGAGGAGGCAGCTCAGAGAATGAACACACCTGCAATCCTGGCTGTGGAATTGGCACCTTAACCTGACCACTGCCAGAGATTAAATACTTTTCTGAATAGGTGACTTCCAAGTAATGGTAAACTCTGTCTGGGTATAAGGCATTGTATACTGAGACACAGGTACTTTTTCTTGACATTTTAGTCACATTTATTATAAATGATTAATGTTCAACAGAATGCCCAATTAATGATTACGCTAGTGGGCAACTTCTGCACCTGATGCACTCTCAGTTTTCAAAGATCTACTCTATTCTCCCTCTCCCTGCAGCCGTGCCCACCTGTCTGCGCAGCTCCTGCAGCTCGCGCCGTCCCTGCAGACGGGAGCGCTCCAACTCGCGCAGCATGGCCCTCAGCTTGCTCGCCTCCTGCTGGTGGGAGGACTTGCACTCTTCCAGCACTGCCAGCCTCTGCTCCTTCTCCTCCAATGCCCGCTTCAGACTAAGGGGGAAAGATGAACAAGGTGAGGTACCCACATGAGGAATATAGGAACAACGGCATGAAGGAAAGGCCAAAGACAATGTAAGTGTTCATGGAAACGAATACCTGCCAATGTGAAAGGAAAACATCTAAATAATGTGCTCGAAATGTCATTCATCATTTTGATGTAGGTCGGTTTACTCATTTGGTTATCATAACATGATATCATATTTTGTTACATATTTTCTGTATGTCAAGCTCATGAAGGCTATGACTTTCAGTGCTGAAATCTTCCTGGTGGCCTTGTTGGCTGATCGCCAACCTGTTTATGTCGCTCTCTGTCCTCTTCACCGTGGCACGCAGCTCCTGGTTGGAGTTGTGGATGGCCTCCTTCTCACGGCCGGCATCCCCCAGCGCTCTTCTTAGCTCCAGGGCCTCCTTCCGCTGGCCGTCCCTCTCTGTAGCGCAATCACGGAGCTGTCGGTGGGCCTCGATCAGATCCCTCCGCCCTTCATCCCGGGACTCCTCCGCCTCCTGCAGAGAGCGCCTCAACACAGACAACTGAGGCAGTGAGAAAGAGAGAGAGAGAGAGAGAGAGAGAGAGAGAGAGAGAGAGAGAAAGAGAGGGGAAGAATATGAAGTACTATCAGACAGAATCAGATAATATGAAAAATGGCGAGAGTGACAGGCAAGTGAATCTGAAGAGCTCATTCATTGACTAATTCAAGCCAACATGCCTTATCACAGCATGAGTTCTCTTAATGAGAAGGCTATGTGAATGAGAGCCTGGGGGAGAGGAATTTTCCATCATGCAAAACCATGACGACAGACTCAGTCCATATCTGCACCAATAAAAACACATGGGAACTAAAAATACACTTCAAAACTTAAGAGGGAGGTGATTAAATGAAACAAATCGGCTGTTCAAAGGGGGAATCGAATGTAGACAAGAGGAGCATGGGAAAGAAAAGCAACGAGTGGAAGAGACAGGACAGAGCTAGAGCGGGCAGCAGAGAGTGATAAACTACAATTATCGTAGTGCCTTCACACTGAGGGCCTGATTTACTAACAGGATTGCGCCCATTTCAGGCGTAAAATAGCGGTCGTAAACATAAAACGGTATTTACTAAGGGGGCGCATTTGAGTAGAGGCGCATATTAACGCTTTATTGGTGTGTACCTGCAAACAGGTGGGATGGCATTGAAACGTGGGTGGTAACCTGGGCGTGAAGCGGAATTTAATTGGAGGAGAGAAGGTAAGTGCTCCTAATGATGTATTGCGTGGTATTTACTAAAACTGCCTGGCGAGCGCACGTCTCTGATTTGCGGGCTAATTCTCCGCCTCATAAAAGCACGTCTTAACCAGGAAGCGCATTTCCATTGAGTCTGAAAACATTGATATGGCAGCAGTTATAAGAGCAAGGCGAAGAAAGAAGACAGGAGACAGCGCACAGAACGAATTTTTTCAACTCTTATAACACTTTTACAGTTAAGCGATCCACAAATCATTAGACCGTACAGGTTAACCAGCCACGCAATACTTCAATTACTGGACCAGATCAGAGACGACATCGAACCCTCCACCCGGCGATCACATTCCATTCCATCAGTTGATAAACTCCTGGCAACATTTGCAAATATTTGCCTCCGGATAATTTCAAACAGTTATAGCATCTGCAGTTGTTGTCTCAGCCTTCACTCAGCCAACTATTCACCCAGGTACTCGTCGCATTGCTACGGCGCATTGGTCAATATACATTTCCCCACTACGATAGCTGAAATTAAACTTTCCGAACGTAATTGGAGCCATTGATTGCACCCACATGCAAACAGTCCCACCTTCAATCCACGAACACATTTACCGAAACAGAAAGCACACATTTTCAATGACTGTCCAGGTCATATGTGATGCCAACATGACCATTACTAACGTGGTAGCCAAATACCCTAGATCTGTCCATCACTCATATATTGTAGTGAACCCATGTCACTTGTAGAATTTATTCATCTCGCCATGTACACATCTATATTGTTATAATAGACAGTTTATGCATAAATGCCACCAATAGCATATTCTTTATAATCGTGTTCTTTTAAACATCTCGCTGTAGGTGATGGCGGGCAGAACAACAACATAACATTGAATCAGGTTCAGTGATTGAGCGAACGTGAACCAATATATCTATCTCCATGGTGGCAGTAAATTGCAGGCGATTTCTCCCGTCTTTTAACGGTGCGCTAAATAATGATTGCCCAGCGCGGATCTGGTTTGATAAATACCATGGAAAATGCGGGGAAACAAAGTGCGTTAATGTGCGCCTGGCAAAGGCGCAGATTAAGCTGCGGTCGTAAATCAGGCCCTATAGGGCGGAGTAAACACAGATTGCCCAGCGCGGATCTGGTTTGATAAATACCACAGAAAATGCGCAAAAACACTGTGCGTTAATGTGCGACCGCAGATTAATCTGCGGTCGCAATCTTAGTAAATCAGGCCCTGAGTTGGGAGAGTCAGGCACAAGACTTTCCATGCAAAAACGTTGCAGGTTATTGAGCCGAACCCACCAAAGCCACCCGTCCGTTCTAAAGCACACCATCGGCAGGACGCCTGTCATCTTCCCACCCGCTGAAAGGGTCTGGCTCCGTGGGCCAGTTAGGGGGCTCTGCTTGTAAACCATAGCCAGGAATCTAAAACACATGCACGGTAAGGCTGGGAAGCCGAGATCGTCGAAGAACACACACATGCATGAATATGACCTACATTCTGGTAACAGGCTGGCACGGACTCATCATTTAATGGCAAAGAATGTTGCCACAGCAGCCAAGAATCCACATGGAGAGAGAGATAGAGAGAGTGAGGGTAAACGAAAGAGAGCCAAAGAGAGATTGCCGGAAGGGCCTGGCTATGGATGGGAATGGTCGGGAAAGTAGCCAGATGCTGTTGTCATGCTCCTCTACAGGGACATTGATAAACATCAACTATCAACAGGGTGTGTTCGTTTGAGTGAGTGTGTGTGAGTGTTTGAGTGTGTGTGTGTATGTATGTGTGTGTGTGTGTACTTGTCCGTGGGCTTTTGCATACGTGTGTTTGTGGGAGAGAGGGAGAGAAGGAGTGAAAAGGTCTGCATGCTGGCTCGATGTGTTTGCGTGTGTGCAAGAGCATGGAAGTATATGTGTGTGTGTGTGTGCAGGACGTTGGAAGTGTTTGTGTGAGTGTGTGTGTGTGTGTGTGTGTGTGTGTGTGTGTGTGTGTGTGTGTGAATATGGGAGAGGGAAGAATGTGCAAATAGGAAAGTGTGTGTGTGTGTGTGTGTGTGTGTGTGAAGAAGCTTTTTGTTCGAAGGGCCACACAAGATGTTTTCTTCTCATAAATTCTAATGTGGGAAAAATAATCCAGTGCCATTCTAGCCCATCTCTCTTTATTTAATCTCATCGAGGGGGGCCAGGTGGAGCCAAGGGAGAGAGAGCGAGAGAAAGAGAGAGATACAAGAGAAAACAAGGAGGAGGAAGAGAAATTGATGGTATTTTTGCGTGAGAATAAAAACAGTCTGGTAAATAGAGTAAGAGAAAAACAACACAAGCAATATCGTCTGTAAATCATGCCATGTCTATGAAGCTCATAGCGAGGGGGTGTGTGGAGTAGCCAAAGGCTGAAACACTGAAATGGGTGACAGACAAACAGAATGAAGAGAGATGGAGTGCAGGCACAGTGCAGGGCGGATTCAGCTGAGGGGTCTTTGGGGAGCCGAAAAGGTCACGTCCCCTCGGAGTCGACTTCTCGTTGCCGCGCTGGTTAAAACAAACATGGCGCCCCCCGCTTGTTTACACACCACCCTAACTCTTACTCCGATGGCCTATCTCTCTTCTCTCTCTCTCTCTCTCTCTCTCTGAGCCTCCCTCCACCCTACCCCCCCCCCCCCCCCCACATACACACACAAATGCACCCCCATACACACACAAACAGTCTCTACCTTCTCTGTTCAAGCTTGTCTCTGCACTCTCAGGCTCTTGCAGTTAATGGACATGAACATCCTTTAGTGTTACGTAAAACCCATACACCTACAGTGACATAAAGACTGCAGAGAAGGGAAATACAGTGATAGTGTTCCCATCTGTCTCTTTCTCTCTCAGTTCTTGTGCTCAGTTCTCCCTCCGTTGCGCAGTCGTTCACACAGTCTCTCTCTTTCATGGGGCTGGCTGTCACACTCCCTCGCTTCCCAGTGTGCCGGTGTCTGATGAGAGAGCGCTGCGCTGAGATTAGTGAAAATAATCAAACAGGGGGAGAACCGGCAGCTGCTGCCAGATCTAGCGGTGTGGTCGAAGGAACACACACACACACACACACACACACACACACATACACACACACACACACACACACACACACACACACACACACACACACACACACACACACACACACACACACACACACTCATAAACACATGCATGCATATGACCACAGACACATATGAAAACACCAATTCACACATGCAGTGAGCACACACACTTACACACACACACACGCACACACATACTCATAACCACACACTTCCTCTGGTAAACACACACAAAACACACAGCTGTCCAGGAGGAGGAGGCCCATGCAGACCCCGTGACAGGCCACCGGACACAGAGGAAACCCAATATCTGTGCTATCTGTGGAGCCCGGGCCTGGCGTGTGTGAACTGTTGACTGTCCTCCCGATGTCCCGGGCCTCTTTTTCAACCCCCCTCTCCCTCTCTCTCTCTGACCCCCCTCCCGGATCAGAACCATTTCGCAGGGGGAAGCGCCAGGTCCAGCAGCCCACATATCAAGCCCCGGGTGTCAGGGCGAGAGAGGGGCCGCGACGCACACAGTGAGCCCAGAGAAAACATGCCACTGGGGGGGGGGGCGACTTATAGCTTTCACAGGGACTTGGCGTCAGTGCAGGGGAAAGCGCTGCACGTAAAAGAACAACAAAAACACAACACCCTCCCTCTGATACAGGGTGAAGGAAAG